>NC_085139.1:93522253-93824596 GCF_024139115.2 Armigeres subalbatus | reverse complement strand
AAACTTCTCGTACTCTCGCATTGCTCTCCCTCCGCACGGCACCGCGCGCGCAATAATGGTACCGGAGTCAAGACCCCTTGATGGCTCCTTTGTGTTGTTCTGCTCGTGCAAGAGCTCCGCACAAGAAGCTTCTTTTGTTCTATCGCTTTGCCAAGAAATTGGCACCCCAAAGTTCGACGAGCGAAAGGAGGCGGCTAATTTATGGCAATAAATTTCCCCTGCACAATGATGTCATTCGATTCACAGAGCACCGAGAACAATACTCACGAGCAGATGGTTGTGATAATTCTCTGCAAGCAAAACAGCTTTCCAAATTAAAACAAATAGTTAGTCCATCACTGTCACCTGTTCAACGAACAGGTTGAACAGATGAGCCCCAAGTTTATTCAAAGCTATTATTTAAACCATTTCGAACGAAACTCAACAATGGTCTTAATTGAAAAACTGCACTCCTCTCGACAGCTTTCCATGTTTCTCCATTAAAACTAATGCCCCGAGTGTGTCCGCCTGATGCCGAACCGTGCCCAGGGGTTCTGAACCCGGTGGCACCGATGACAAAAAGCCAACTGATTCCGGGGACCGAACGTTGACCAACGACGATGGAAAGAACGTCCCAACAAGTTCTACCAAACTGCCAGGCAACGCCAACGGACGATGGAGGCAGTGCAACGGGTCTGCATAATCCAAGCTATCTGCCTGTGGCATGTACCGAAGCGATTAGCATAATCCCCAATCGATTGACGGAACTCGGGCTCTGTGCTTCGTCCAAGTGTACAAGTGAGAGAAACACAGAAGTCGATCGGGAAGCATTATTGGTAAGACCATCCTCCTGCTGGCAGCTGGTGCAGCCGTACCAGTGCTTTGCGAAAGTTTTTTAATTGGAATTAATGGTCCGTCGAGCATGGGAGAGACGACACGATCGATGGGCTTCGCAAATAGATACCTAGTGGAGTGGTCCAGACAATGTCACTAGTTGTGCAACTCACAGGAGTTGTTCGGACACGTTACTTTAATCTATTATAGATGTTTTAACCGCACGAATGACACGTTTCTGGTTGAGACAATTTGGTTTATAATTGCATTTCCTTTTAAAAAAAAATCAATGTATGCGGATTTACATCAAGTTACTCCTTATGGTGATATTTATCGTCATGAATGGCGTAATATGAATAGGCCATAAGAAAATTTTCTAACTTGTTACACGAGAAATAAATCATTCTTTAGCAGAACCGACCTATGTTTGAATGAGTACAATACGATAACTAACAATCGACAACAAAAGTGAATAAAATCTTTTATTATGATTAAAATTGTGGAAAATGGTACAAAATTAGTTCATCATGCTATTCAATTTTGCATTGCTTACAGTAGTTGAAGTAACTCCAGCAGGAATTCATTGAAGAATACCCGAAGAAATTCCATGAAAAATATGTGAATTCCTGCAGAATTTGCGAAAGTAATTCCAGGAGGATTTTCATGAGAAGTTTCTTCAGGAATTCCAGTAGGAATATTTGAAGATGGTTCAAGAACAATTCCTAGAGGGGTTCCCGGAAGAACTCTCAGATAAACTTGAAGAAGAACACTTGAAGGATATCTAGGAAGTTCCCACAAGAATTCATTCTGAATTTCCCCACGAATATATTGTGAACTTTCCCAGGAATTCATTTTTTTAATTTCCCCAGCAATTAATATCCCCAGGAAATCATTCTGAATTTTCCCATGATTTCATTCTGAATTCGCCCAGGAATTCATTCTGAATTCCACAAGGAATTCATTCTAAATTCCACAAGGAATTCATTCTGAATTCCACAAGGAATTCTTTCTGAATTCCACCAGGAATTCATTCTGAATTCCACCAGGAATTAAATCTGAATTCCACCAGGAATTCATTCTGAGTTCTACCAGGATTTCATTCTTACTTCCACCAGGAATTCATTCTGAATTCCAGCAGGAATTCATTCCGAATTCCACCAGGAATTTATTCTGAATTCCACCAGGAATTCATTCTGAATTTCTCCAGGAATTATTTCCGAATTCCACCTGGAATTCATTCTGAATTTCCTCAAAAAATCATTTTGCACTTCCTCACGAAATCATTCTAAATTCCCCCACGAATTTATCAGGAATTCAATCTGGATTCCCCCAGGAATTCTTTCTGAATGCAACCAGGAAATCATTCTGAATTCCACCAGGAATTCATTCTGAATTCCACCAGTAATTCATTCCGAATTCCACCAGGAATTCATTCTGAAATCCACCAGGAACTCATTCTGAATTTCACCAGGAATTCATTCTAAATTCTATCAGGATTTCATTCTTACTTCCACCAGGAATTCATTCTGAATTTCACCAGGAATTTATTCTGAATTCATTCTGAATTCCATTAGAATTTCATCCTGAATTCCAGCAGGATTTCATTTCGAATTCCACCAGGAATTCATTCCAACTTCCACCAGGAATTCATTCCGAATTCATCCAGGAATTCATTCCGAATTCCGCCTGGAATTCATTCTGAATTTCCTCAAAAAATCATTCTGCACTTCCTCACGAAATCATTCTAAATTCCCCCACGAATTTATCAGGAGTTCATTCTGGATTCCCCCAGGAATTCATTCTGAATTCCCTTAAAAATTATTTCCATATTCCCCCAGGAATTCATTCTACATTCCCTCAGAAATTCATTCGAAATTCCCCCATGAATTCATTCTGAATTCCACCTGGAATTCATTCTGAATTCCACCTGGAATTCATTCTGAATTCCACCTGGAATTCACTCTGAATTCCACCTGGAATTCACTCTGAATTCCACCAGGAAATCATTCTGAAGTCCACCAGGATTTCATTCTGAACTCCACCAGGAATTCATTCTGTATTCCTCCAGGGATTCATTCTGAATTCCACCAGCGATTCATTCTGAATTCCTCCAGGAATTCATTCCGAATTCCACCAGGAATTCATTTTTATTTCACCAGGAATTCATTCCAAATTCCACCAGGAATTCATTCCGAATTCCACCAGGAATTCATTCCGAATTCCACCAGGAATTCATTCCGAATTCCACCAGGAATTCATTCCGAATTCCACCAGGAATTCATTCCGAATTCCACCAGGAATTCATTCTGAATTCCACCAGCAATTTATTTTGAATTCCACCAGGAATTCATTCTGAATTCCACCAGGAATTCATTCTGAATTCCACCAGGAATTCATTCTGAATTCCACCAGGAATTCATTCCGAATACCACCAGGAAGTCATTCTGATTTCTGACAAGAATTCATTCTGAATTGCCCCAGAAATTCATTCTGAATTCCACCAGGAATTCATTCTGAATTCCACCAGGATTAATTCTGAATTCTTCCAGGGATTCATTCTGAATACCATCAGAAATTCATTCTGAATTCCACCAAGGATTCATTCTGAATTCCACCAGGAATTCATTCTGCATTCCACCAGGGATTCATTCTAAATTCCACCAGGGATTCATCCTGAATTTATCCAGGGATTCATTCTGAATTACACCAGGAATTCATTCTGAATTCCACTAGGAATTCTTTTTGAATTTCACCAGGAATTCATTCTGCATTCTACCAGGAACTCATTCTGCATTCCATCAGGATTTAATTCTGAATTCCACCAGGAATTCATTCCGAATTCCACCAGGAATTCATTCCGAATTCCACCAGAAATTTATTCCGAATTCTACCAGGAATTCATTCCGAACTTTACCAGGAATTCATTCCGAATATCACCAGGAATTCATTTCTAATTCCATGAAGAATTCATTCCGAATTCCACCAGGAATTCCATCTGAATTTCCACCAGGAATTCATTTCGAATTGCACCACGAATTCATTCCGAATTCCACCAAGAATTCATTCCGAATTCTCCCAAGAATTCATTCCGAATTCCACCAGGAATTCATTCTGAATTCCACCAGGAATTCATTCTGAATTCCACCAGGAATTCATTCTGAATTCCACCAGGAATTCATTCTGAACTCCCCCAAGAATTCATTCTGAATTCCACCAGGAATTCATTCTGAATTCCACCAGGAATTCATTCTGAATTCCACTAGGAATTCATTCTGAGTGCCACCAGGAATTCATTTTGAATTCCACCAGGAATTCATTCCGAATTCCACCAGGAATGCATTCCGAATTCCACCAGGAATTCATTCTGGATTCAGGGATTCATTCCACCAGGAATTCATTCCGAATTCTACCAGGAATTCATTCCGAATTCCACCAGGAATTCATTCCGAATTCCACCAGGAATTCATTCCGAATTCCACCAGGAATTCATTCCGAATTCCACCAGGAATTCATTTCGAATTCCACCAGGAATTCATTCCGAATTCCACCAGGAATTCATTCCGAATTCCACCAGGAATTCATTCCGAATTCTGCCAGGAATTCATTCTGAATTCCACCAGGAATTCATTCCAAATTCCACCAGGAATTCATTCTGAATTCAGGATTCATTCCACCAGGAAATCATTCCGAATTCCACCAGGAATTCATTCCAAATTCCACCAGAAATTCATTTCGAATTCATCCAGGAATTCATTCTGGATTCAGGGATTCATTCCACCAGGAATTCATTCCGAATTCCACCAGGAATTCATTCCGAATTCCACCAGGAATTCATTCCGAATTCCACCATGAATTCATTTTGAATTCCACTAGGGTTTCATTCTGAATTCCACCAGGAATTCATTCTGAATTCTACCAGGGATTCATTCTGAATTTCACCAGGGATTCATTCTGAATTTCACCAGGGGTTCATTCTGAATTCCACCAGGGATTCATTCTGAATTCCACCAGGGATTCATTCTGAATTCCACCAGGGATTCATTCTGAATTCCACCAGGGATTCATTCTGAATTCCACCAGGGATTCATTCTGAATTCCACCAGGGATTCATTCTGAATTCCACCAGGGATTCATTCTGAATTCCACCAGGGATTCGTTCCGAGTTCCACCAGGAATTCATTCCGAATACAACCAGGAATTCATTCCGAATACAACCAGGAATTCTTTCAGAATTCCACCAGGAATTCTTTCTGAATTCCACCAGGAATTCATTCTGAATTCCACCAGGAATTCATTCTGAATTCCACCAGGAATTCATTAATTCTGAAAAATCCCACCAGGAATTCCACCAGGAATTCATTCTGAATTCCACCAGGAATTCATTCTGAATTCCACCAGGAATTCATTCTGAATTCCACCAGGAATTCATTCTGAATTCCACCAGGAATTCATTCTGAATTCCACCAGGAATTCATTCTGAATTCCACCAGGAATTCATTCTGAATTCCACCAGGAATTCATTCTGAATTCTACCAGGAATTCATTCTGAATTCCACCAGGAATTCATTCTGAATTCCACTAGGAATTCATTCTGAATTCCACTAGGAATTCATTCTGAGTTCCACCAGGAATTCATTTTGAATTCCACCAGGAATTCATTCCGAATTCCACCAGGAATTCATTCTGAATTCCACCAGGAATTCATTCCGAATTCCACCAGGAATTCATTCCGAATTCCACCAGGAATTCATTCCGAATTCCACCAGGAATTCATTCCGAATTCCACCAGGAATTCATTCCGAATTCCACCAGGAATTCATTCTGAATTCCACCAGGAATTCATTTCAAATTCCACCAGGAATTCATTCCGAATTGCACCAGGAATTCATTCTGATTTCCACCAGGAATTCATTCTGAATTCCACCAGGAATTCATTCTGAATTCCACCAGGAATTCATTCCGAATTCCACCAGGAATTCACTCCGAATTCCACCAAGAATTCATTCCGAATTCCACCAGGAATTCATTCTGATTTCCACTAGGAATTCATTCCGAATTCCACCAGGAATTCATTCCGAATTCCACCAGGAATTCATTCTGAATTCCACCAGGAATTCATTCCGAATTCCACCAGGAATTCATTCCGAATGCCACCAGGAATTCATTCCGAATTCCACCAGGAATTCATTCCGAATTCCACCAGGAATTCATTCCGAATTCCACCAGGAATTTATCCGAATTCCACCATGAATTCATTTTGAATTCCACTAGGGTTTCATTCTGAATTCCACCAGGAATTCATTCTGAATTCCACCAGGGATTCATTCTGAATTCCACCAGGGATTCATTCTGAATTCCACCAGGGATTCATTCTGAATTCCACCAGGGATTCATTCTGAATTCCACCAGGGATTCGTTCCGAGTTCCACCAGGAATTCATTCCGAATACAACCAGGAATTCATTCCGAATTCCACCAGGAATTCATTCCGAATTCCACTAGGAATTCATTTTGAATTTCACCAGGAATTCATTCTGAATTCCACCAGGAATTCATTCTGAATTCCACCAGGAATTCATTCTGAATTCCACCAGGAATTCATTCTGAATTCCACCAGGAATTCATTCTGAATTCCACCAGGAATTCATTCTGAATTCCACCAGGAATTCATTCTGAATTCCACCAGGAATTCATTCTGAATTCCACCAAGAATTCATTCCGAATTCCACCAGGAATTCATTCCGAATTCCATCAGGAATTCATTCCGAATTCCACCAGGAATTCATTCCGAATTGCACCAAGAATTCACTTTGAATTCCACTAGGAATTCATTTTTAATTCCACTAGGAATTCATTTTGAATTCCACTAGGAATTCATTTTGAATTCCACCAGGAATTCATTCTGAATTCCACCAGGAATTCATTCCGAAATCCACCAGGAATTCATTCTGAATTCAAATTCCACCAGGAATTCATTCCGAATTGCACCAGGAATTCATTCTGAATTCCACCAGGAATTCATTCGGAATTTCACCAGGAATACATTCGGAATTCCACCAGGAATTCATTCCGAATTCCACCAAGAATTCATTCCGAATTCCACCAAGAATTCATTCTGAATTCCACCAGGATTTCATTCTGAATTCCACTAAGAATTAATTCTTTATTCCACCAGGAATTCATTCTGAATTCCACCAGGAATTCATTCCGAATTCAACCAGGAATTCATTTCGAATTCCACCAGAATTCATTCCGAATTCCACCAAGAATATATTTTGAATTCCACTAGGGTTTCATTCTGAATTGCACCAGGAATTCATTCTGAATTCTACCAGGGATTCATTCTGAATTTCACCAGGAATTCATTCTGAATTCCACCAGGATTCCAAAAAAATTCCAAAAAATTCCACCAGGAATTCATTCCGAATTCCACCAGGAATTCATTCCGAATTCCATCGGGAATTCATCCCGAATTCCACCAGGAATTCATTCTGAATTCCACCAGGAATTCATTCCGAATTCTACCAGGAATTCATTTCGAATTCCATCAGGAATTCATTCCGAATTCCACCAGGAATTCATTCCGAATTCCACTAAGAATTCATTCTGAATTCCACCAGGAATTCATTCCGAAATCCACCAGGAATCCATTCTGAATTCCACCAGGAATACACTCTAAATTCCACCAGGAATTCATTCCGAATTGCACCAGGAATTCATTCCGAATTGCACCAGGAATTCATTCCGAATTGCACCAGGAATGCATTCCGAATTCCACCAGGAATTCATTTTGAATTCCACCAGGAATTCATTCCGAATTCCACCAGGAATTCATTCCGAATTCCACCAGGAATTCATTCTAAATTCCACCAGGAATTCATTCCGAATTCCATCAGGAATTCATTCCGAATTCCACCAAGAATTCATTTTGAATTCCACTAGGGTTTCATTCTGAATTCCACCAGGAATTCATTCTGAATTCTACCAGGAATTCATTCTGAATTCCACCAGGAATTCATTCTGAATTCCACCAAGAATTCATTCCGAATTCCACCATGAATTCATTCCGAATTCCATTAGGAAGTCATTCCGAATTCCACCAGGAATTCATTTCGAATTCCACCAGGAATTCATTCCGAATTCCACCAGGAATTCATTCCGAATTCCATCAGGAATTCATTCCGAATTCCACCAGGAATTCATTCCGAATTCCACCAGGAATTCATTCTGAATTCCACCAGGAATTCATTTTGAATTCCACTAGGGTTTCATTCTGAATTTCACCAGGAATTCATTCTGAATTCCACCAGGAATTCATTCCGAATTCCACCAGGAATTCATTCCGAATTCCATCAGGAATTCATTCCGAATTCCACCAAGAATTCATTCCGAATTCAACCATGAATTCATTCCGAATTCCACTAGGAATTCACTTCCACTTCCACCATCTATTCATTTCGAATTCCACCAGGAATTCATTCCGAATTCCACCAGGAATTCATTCCGAATTCCACCAGGAATTCATCCCGAATTCCACCAAGAATTCATTTTGAATTTCACTAGGGTTTCATTCTGAATTTCACCAGGGATTCATTCTGAATTCCACCAGGGATTCATTCTGAATTCTTCCTGGGATTCATTCTGAATTCCACCAGGAATTCATTCTGAATTCCACCAGGAATTCATTCTAAATTCCACCAAGAATTCATTCCGAATTCCACCAGGAACTCATTCCGAATTCCACCAGGAATTCATTCTGAACTCCACCAGGAATTCATTCTGAACTCCACCAGGAATTCATTCTGAATTCCACCAGAAATTCATTCTGAACTTCACCAGGAATTCATTCTGAATTCCACCAGGAATTCATTCTGAATTCCACCAGGAATTCATTCTGAATTCCAGCAGCAATTCATTCTGAATTCTACCAGGAATTCATTCTGAATTCAACCAGGAATTCATTCTGAACTCCCCCAGGAATTCATTCTGAATTCCACCAGGAATCTATTCTTGATTCCATCAGGAATTCATTCTGAATTCCACCAGGAATCCATTCTGAGTTCTCCCAGGAATTCATTCTGAATTCCACCAGGAATTCATTCTGAATTCCACCAGGAATTCATTCTGAATTCCACCAGGAATTCATTCTGATATCTCCCAGTAATTCATTCTAAATTCTAGCAAGAATTCATTCTGAATTCCTCCAGGAAATCATTCTGAATTCCACCAGGAATTTATTCTGAATTCCACCAGAAATTCATTCTGAATTCCAGCAGAAATTCATTCTGAATTCCACCAGGAATTCATTCTGAATTCCACCAGAATTCATTCTGAATTCCACCAGGAATTCATTCTGAATTCAGCAGGAATTCATCCTGAATTTCACCAGGAATTCATCCAGAATTTCTCCATGAATTCATCCTGAATTTCACCAGGAATTCATTCTGAATTTCACCAGAATTCATTCTGAATTTCACCAGGAAATTATTCTGGATTCCACCAGTAATTCATTCTGAATTCCACCAGGAATTCATTCTGAATTCCACCAGGAATTCATTCTGAATTCCACCAGGAATTCATTCTGAATTCCACCAGGAATTCATTCTGAATTCCACCAGGAATTCATTCTGAATTCCACCAGGAATTCATTCTGAATTCCACCAGGAGTTCATTCTGAATTCCACCAGGAATTCATTCTGAATTCCACAAGGAATTTATTCTGCATTTCACCAGGAATTCATTCTGCATTTCACCAGGAATTCATTCTGGATTCCACCAGGAATTCATTCTGAATTCCACCAGGAATTTATTCTGAATTCCAACAGGAAATCATTCGGAATTCCACCAGGAATTCATTCCGAATTCCACCAGGAATTCATTCCGAATTCCACCAGAAATTCATTCTGATTTCCACCAGGAATTCATTCTGATTTCCCACAGGAATTCATTCTGAATTCCACCAGGATTTCATTCTGAATTCCACTAAGAATTAATTCTTTATTCCACCAGGAATTCATTCTGAATTCCACCAGGAATCTATTCTTGATTCCACCAGAAATTCATTCTGAATTCCGCCAGGAACTCATTCTAAATTCCACAAGGAATTCATTCTGAATTCCAACAGGAAATCATCAGGAATTCATTCGGAATTCCAGCAGGAATTCATTCGGAATTCCACCAGGAATTCATTCGGAATTCCAGCAGGAATTCATTCGGAATTCCAGCAGGAATTCATTCGGAATTTCACCAGGAATTCTTCCGGAATTCCTCCAGGAATTCATTAGGCATTCAACCAGGAATTCATTCGGAATTCCACCAGGAATTCATTAGGAATTCCACCAGGAATTTATTCGGAATTCCACCAGGAGTTCATTCGGAATTCCACCAGGAATTCATTCGGAATTCCACCAGGAATTAATTCAGAATTCCACCAGGAATTCATTCGGAATTCCACCAGAAATTCATTCCGAATTCCACCAGAAATTCATTCCGAATTCCACCAAGAATTCATTCTGATTTCCACCAGGAATTCATTCTGATTTCCCACAGGAATTCATTCTGAATTCCACCAGGATTTCATTCTGAATTCCACCAGGATTTCATTCTGAATTCCACTAAGAATTAATTCTTTATTCCACCAGGAATTTATTCGGAATTCCACCAGGAGTTCATTCGGAATTCCACCAAGAGTTCATTCGGAATTCCTCCAGGAATTCATTCGGAATTCGACCAGGAATTCATTCGGAATTCCACCAGGAATTCATTCGGGATTCCACCAGGAGTTCATTCGGAATTCCACCAGGAATTCTTTAGGAATTCCACCAGGAATTTATTCGGACTTCCACCAGGAGTTCATTCGGAATTCCATCAGTAATTCATTCGGAATTCCACCAGGAATTCATTCGGAATTGCACCAGGAATTCATTCAGAATTCCACCAGGAATTCATTCTGAATTCCATCAGGTATTCATTCTGAATTCCACCAGGAATCCGTTCTGAGTTCTCCCAGGAATTCATTCTGATTTCCACCAGGAATTCATTCGGAATTCCACCAGGAATTCATTCGGAATTCCACCAGAAATTCATTCGGAATTCCAGCAGGAACTCATTCGGAATTTCGCCAGGAATTCATTCGGAATTCCTCCAGGAATTCATTAGGAATTCAACCAGGAATTCTTTAGGAATTCCACCAGGAATTTATTCGGAATTCCACCAGGAGTTCATTCGGAATTCCACCAAGAATTCATTCGGAATTCCACCAGGAATTCATTCTGAATTCCACCAGGAATCCATTCTGAGTTCTCCCAGGAATTCATTCGGAATTCCACCAGGAATTCATTCGGAATCCCATCAGGAATTCATTCGGAATTCCACCAGGAATTCATTCGGAATTCCACCAGGAGTTCATTCGGAATTTCACCAGGAATTCATTCTGAATTCCACCAGGAATTCTTTAGGAATTCCACCAGGAATTTATTCGGAATTCCACCAGGAGTTCATTCGGAATTCCATCAGTAATTCATTCGGAATTCCACCAGGAATTCATTCGGAATTGCACCAGGAATTCTACCAGGAATTCATTCAGAATTCCACCAGGAATTCATTCGGAATTCCACCAGGAATTCATTCGGATTTTCACCAGGAATTCATTCGGACTTTCACCAGGAATTCATTCGGAATTCCACCAGGAATTCATTCGAAATTCCACCAGGAATTCATTCGGAATTCCACCAGGAGTTCATTCGGAATTCCACCAGGAATTCTTTAGGAATTCCACCAGGAATTTATTCGGAATTCCCCCAGGAGTTCATTCGGAATTCCATCAGTAATTCATTCGGAATTCCACCAGGAATTCATTCGGAATTGCACCAGGAATTCTACCAGGAATCCATTCGGAATTCCACCAGGAATTCATTCAGAATTTCACCAGGAATTCATTCGGAATTCCACCAGGAATTCATTCGGACTTTCACCAGGAATTCATTCGGACTTTCACCAGGAATTCATTCGGAATTCCACCAGGAATTCATTCTGAATTCCACCAGGAATTCATTTTGAATTCCACCAGGAATTCATTCTGAATTCCACCAAGAATTAATTCTGATTTCCACCAGGAATTCATTCAGAATCTCACCAGGAATTCATTCAGAATCTCCCCAGGAATTCATTTTGAATTCCCTCAGGAACTCATTCTGAATTCCCCCATTAATTCTTTCTGAACTCCCCCAAGAATTTCAGAAAAATTTACTTTTGGAATTCAGAATGAATTCCTGGCGGATCCCTTCAGGAATTCAGAAAATCAGAATGACTTCCTGGGGAAATTCAGAATTCATTCGGAATTCTCCCAGGAATTCATTCTGAATTTTACCAGGAATTCATTTTGAATGCCTTGAAAAATGAATTCCTGGTAAAATTCAGAATGAATTCTTGGGAAAATTCAGAATTAATTCCTGGGAGATTTCCGAATGAATTCTGAATTTTCCCAGGAAGTAATCCTGAATACTCCAAGAAATTAATTCTAAATTTCCCGTAAGAATTCATTCTGATTTCCACCAGGAATCTATTCTTATTTTCACCAGGAATTCATTCCGAATTCCACCATGAATTTATTCCGAATTCTACCAAGAATTCATTTTAAACTCCACCAGGAATTCATTCTGAATTCCCCCGGGAATTCGTTCTGAACTACCCTATGAATTTATTCTGAATTCCCCCAGGTATTTATTCTGAATTCCCCCAGGAATTCATTCTGAATTCCATCCGGAATTCATTCTGAATTCCCTCAGGAATTCATTCTAAATTCTAGGAGGAGGAAATTCTGTGAAACTTCAGAAGTCATTTCTCGAGGAACCCCAAGAATTTTTTTTGGAAAAACTCCAGGAAGGATTCCTGTAGGCACTCCAAAAAGATATCCTGTATAAACCACTGGTAGAATTCTTGGGGGAGCGCCAGGAAAAATGCATTGATGAACTCCAAAATTAATTTCCGAAGGAACTCTAAGAACAATTACCGAAGAATCGCCAGGAGGAACCTCTCGTGAAAATTCCTGAAGGGACTTCAGGAGGAATTCCTGAAAAACTTCAGCAGGAATTCCTGTTGGAACTCTAAGAGAACTTCCTGATAGAACTCTAGAAGGAATTCCTATTGGAACTGCAGAAGGGATTCTTGGAGGATCTCCAGGAGATATTTCTGGTGGAGCGTCAAGAAGAATTTTTGGAGAAATTCCTGGCTGAACTCCAGGAAAAACTGCATCAAGGAATTTCTGAAGTAACTCCAACAACGAATTCCTGAAGTAACTCTAGGAGGAATTCCTGGCGTAACTAACGGAGCAATTTAAAATGGAATTGGGGAATTCATCTGATATGATCATTGTGACTATTTCAGGAGTTCATTCAGGAATTTTTCTTGGAGCTCCTCCAAAAATTACTCCTGTTCTTTCAAATATTTCTCCTTTAGATTTTCAGGAGCGCTTCCAGAAATTCCTTTTGAAGCTCTTCAGGATTTTTCTTGTAGTTTCTTCAGGAAATCCTCCGGGAGTTTCTTCAAAAGATCATTTATTTAATGTAAAAATTCGAAACACTTCCAGTGGAAATTACCAAAGAATTTCCACTAAAAAATAAACAATTAAATGAGAATTCGAAAAACATGGTAGAAATTCCGAAGAGTATTCCTCCGCGAGAGTTCCGAAGAGCTTCCCGATAAATCGAAGAAATTTCTTGAGTGAAACCCGACCAGGAGACAAAACAAAATTATATCTAACTTTTAACAATTTTAGATATAATTAAAAACTGTTGTATATAGTTATAAGTAATTCAATAAGACCAATATTGGACAGTTAAATGTATGGAATAAATAAATAAATGAATAAATATAATTAAGTAACTGTCATTCGTTTCTCTTCGAGGGTCTCGAGGACACATTTCTGATGGAACCAAAGAAGGAATCACTGGAGAACTCCTGCAGGAAGATTTTCTGAAGAAAATTAAAAAAATCTCTAGTAGGTGAAGAAATCCTTGGAGGAATTTCATCAGACATTTGTGGCAGAACTCCAGGAGGAATCGCTGTGGACTCCTCTGGGGGAATTCCTTGGTTAACTCCAGGACAATTTTTTGGAAGAATTGCTAGAAAAAAATCTATGAAAGCAATTATAGGAAAATCTGCAGAAGTTTCTGGAGGAACATTGACGGATCTGCAGGAGGCATTTCTAGCGAAACTTCAGTAGATATTATGAGATATTCTTGTAGGAACTGCAAAAGGAATTTCTGGAGAAACTCTCTAAGATCTCTTGGTATACTTCCTATAGGATTCCAGGAGAATTCCTAAATTCTTAAATTCCTACATTCCTAATTTGAAACAGATTTTACGATCGCGATTAGGATTGATTTGTTTATCGGCTATGGCAGACTTGTCTCGGCAAAGCGGTTTCCATACTATTAACCAACCCTCCCACACACAGCCATATTCTGTCATATTCTGTCGCTTCGTACTTGGTCGCACCTTACCGAACGGCTTTCACCCTGGTGATCTTCAAATAATTACTTTCGATTCTTTACTCCCTCATACTTTTCAGAGCAAAAAACCTTCATCTGAAATGAGCTCCCGAATCTGTAAAACCAGAGGAGGCCACCACGACTAAAGGTTCTTCAATGGAAAAGTCGCTTATTGGTTTGTGTTTGATGGTTTATTCAACCGAACATGCTGCGTGTCCTCTTCTTTCAACAACCTTTACAGTACAAACAACTTCTCCACGTTTTTTCAGCATCATCACCCGGATTGTTGGCAAAGCACGCCGATCGTTCACAAGAGTAGTCCTAATTGTAGGATGTTGGGAATATATGGGTTAATATTCTTTTATCGCATATGGTCTTCTCAAGCTGCAATATACTCTGCCAAACTAACAAACTTTTTGTCGTTTCGACTTCATACTTCATAAAGTTCCTTTCATCCAAGACTATTTTGATTTCCCTGGTATAACGATTTGAAACCAAGAAAATGTACAAAAACCACTCGTATTTTCCAAGAAACCATAATAAAAATAGCTCAATCCCATGTTCAATGTGAAACCATTCAGATAGGTACTAACTCAATGAGAAAAACTTCTACCTGCGTACCGGAAAAGTTGTACAGTCGAGCAAGTTATTATAACTCTGTCACGAAATGAATTCAGCTACAATCGCCTAATCCGGCTACAGTGAATCCTCTTTGAGTCGATGTTCTATGACCCAATCTCAACTCCTGCCATAATGAAAAATAATTTCTGTATTACTTACTGTGATGGTCCCTTCAAACAGTTTCCCAAGGATTTTCTTTCCCACATCTTGATATTTCCATGAATTGATGGTCCCTTCAATATCGACTCATGGAGGTTCGACTGTATACATCCGGATTCCAATCCCATTCAACTACATATCTCCGATATAATTGAAGCCAATGACCCGAACCTTAGTTATTCCAATTGCAAAACTTTTCCATTTCTATTCCAATAAAAGTTCAACGAACGACACTCATTTGCATCCTTGGCCCCATTCCATTCATGTCGGTGTCGTCTGCATCGTCGGAGCTACACATCGAATTCTCAATTATTGCCGCCATCTGTTGCCCGTTGGATATTGGCCGCTTGTGGACCGACTCTTGTCGGACTTTGTTGTTGAGATACCCGCACACATGCAGACACACACACAACCCATATCGCCGGAAAACGATTACAGAGTGGAGAATGATATGGAAATCTACCAATTGCCGGAGCCGTCCCTTGTTTGTTGGTTTCCCAGATCAGATTCAAATTTTGACCACTTTCTGATATCGAGTTCGTCCTTTTCGTGCCGATAACAGGAACCTACATGGAGAATCGCAAAGTGTGTCGTGGCAATGATGATGCACCGACCAATGCAATGACAAGGATTGTGCTCGGTAGTGCTTCAAGGAACAATCCACTTCAATCCAATTCTGCCAGGAAGCAAGAAAGTATCGACACAGTCACGTCTAATGGATTCCAATTTCCGCAAGCTGCAGAGCTATAACAGCACAACTAACTATTCGTTCATGACTTCCAAAAAAAGAACTAACAGGACCCCGTTTGATCCCACTGGCAGAAGTGCGAGCGATTCGATGGGGCTACACATATTTACTAAATCTAAACGATAATGATGATGATGTTGGTCCTCGTCGTCAACCATCGTCGTCGTCGTCGCAGGATCATTTCGGTTTTGGATTCAAGTGCCCATCCTCATGGCGCATCGGCCCCCACCAACCGAGAAACACCATTCAACAACGATTATGATGATGATGAAACGTTGGAATGGTTATGACCTTTTTTGCGTTCAATGTGAGCACAATACCCCGCGCCGGCCGGCCGTGGAGGAAGGGGACGACGACGACGACAAACAACCATTCGGGAAAATCTCCCTCTATTCACCCGGCAAAGGTCATGCCTTCGAGTAACGTGTCCCCTTGTCGGCGCTTTCTACCGCACCGCGAAATAGCTGTGGTGAATTTGTGGCAAAGCAGTAGGTACCGGCATTAAGTGTATGAAGTTACGAAGGGCATTTACTATCGAGAAGAGATGAAGTGGAACCATATTGTTGCGCGGGTAGGGGTCGAGCAAAATGTGAGCGAACTAAAATTCTCGTAATGACTTTTCAGCAAGGACTTGATAAAGTTTCGCTTTCATTTAAGTTATGTTTCGGTATCGTACTCTTTAAGTAAAAGTTTGGGGTAATACATAGAGAGATTCGGTTTACTTGTAGTTGATCTGTGCTTAAGATAGAAGGTCTGTATTTTATCTACTGAAGGCTTTGCGTTAATTGAGCCTCGTCTACCGGTAAAAAGTGACATCTGGTTTCGAAACAACAATTTTAGAATAAGTTCATTTAGATTATGATAACCATGTTTTATTATTTCTCAAACGATATCATCACTATTTTAGCGCCATCTTGAATCCAAAAACTAGCGTCGTTGGTCATCTTTCGAGTTCTACTCGTCGTGGAGCATTGCTAGATACCACCCTAATTGCATGATTCCGTGACTCTTCTTACCATTGTTAAACGTTTCTCACCAAAACAGAAATTCCTCGATTTTATTACATACAGCATAATTTTAGATCTCAAAATTCCACTGGAAATTCATTTGAATCCTCTCAAAAATTTCTCTGAATTTCCTAGCGATTTTTTTTTATATCTTTATAGTTTTGTCGAACAAAATTTCCCTATCGAGCAGGAGCGACGACCTCGATAACAGAAATTGGTATGATTTAGCCTTGCATAAGAGGTAAAATACAAAAAATAATACCAAAACTTATATGCAGAATACTTGAGGCATACCATGCTTAGGTATTTCAATACCAAAAAAATAATAATTGGTTATGCATTTGGTATTGAAATTCAATTTAATAACTCAGTTTGTTATGGCTCAAGTATTGTGCATATTAGTTTTTGGTATTTTATCTTTTATGCAGGGCTAGTTCATAACCGAGTATGGTATTAAAAACAGAACTAGGTATTATTGTGCCAATTTCTCCTGCTCAGGATACCACCCACTACCCCTATACTACTTCCCCTAATACTCCCTTAGCCATCAGTATGCTTGCGGAGATATTTTTTGAATTTCTGTGCAAAATTCATTAGAATTCGCAAGTCAAATTAATTTAGAATGTTTAAAGAAATTCGTCAAAATCTTCTATATAATAAAAATGAGTTGAAATTTCCTTCCTGACGATTTAACTCGCGAAAGGCTTGATCGATTTGCAAGATTTTTTGCCTAATCGATTCGTTTTGGGATCCGCAAAGTTTGTATATACAAAAGGTTGGTAAATTTAACGGGGAAATGTAAAAAATCATTAGAATACTATTTTAGGTCAGCTGTTGAGGAAAACAAAACAAACGGACGGAATTTGATCTAGAGCGGTGCTGCGAATTGTTCATTGTGACATTTTCAACCCCAGGCAAAGCTGGGTTTCTTTTGCTAGTTTGCAATTAAATTACCACGAAAATTTTTTACGGGAGATGAGTTTGAATTTCCACTATAGAATGGCTGGCATTTCCAATAGAAATTAATTCAAATTTTAAGGAAAGCTCGTTTGAATTTGCACGGAAAATACGTTCTGTTCTATTCATTAAATTTTTGACGAAAAACTTTATTATAATTAGACTTTGCACGTGCAGCTCGTACAAACTTTCACATAAAATTTGTACGAATTTCCAACGCAAGTTTATCTGAGTAGAAATTCATCCCAATTAACAACTGAAATTCATTTAAATTTTCAGAATTTCCAACAGAAAATCTTCCGAATTTCCAAATAAAGTTCAACCGAATTACCAACGGAAATTAATCTGAATTTCTAACAGAAATTTATCTAAGTTTCCAACATAAATGCATCCCAATTTCCAACAAATTTATCCGAATCATCCAGTCTTGCAAAATGTCGTGACCATCACCAGATGATCAGATATGAAAACAAAACCACCACGCTTTTAAACGATGTTCTTTACTGACAATCACTGCAAGCGCATCGTGACATGTAGAAGCTGACACGTGAGTACCTTCGGTAAGCGTGACACCCAGATTGACAACCACAAGCTGAGAGCCATAAAGAGCATCAGGTCGGTCAGCTGTCAAAAGTGCAGGTGAGCACCGTTATTGATTGATTTTGTTGTCGTTTGATTGGACTGACGTCGTTTTTAATTGATAAATTGGATAAATCAATAGTTAAATTAAGGGTTCATTCACAAATTACATAACGCTAAAATGGACCTGGGGCTGAAAGCCCCCACCCACCCTCTCGTAACGTATTTTGTATGGGAGGATTCTGAAATTTGTATGGGCCGTATTTGTGAATGGCTCTAACTAAGTTTTACGAATTTAATCCAGACTATCTTTTGAAAAAGGCCAATTTTTTAATTGATTTTTTCAAATGGATACAATCAAAAAACGACGCATCCTACATAAAATTGTTGTATGGGTGACTATCGCAAAATCAGTCAAAGTTTTTAATAAAGATATTGGAAACAATTCAAATTGAACCCTACACTGAAAAAATCAGTTTTAAAAATTAAAACTCTATTTGCGAAGAAACGCTTTTTGCTTTGTATGAAATTGTGTCTCAAGATAGGTGATTATATTCCTACCAACCGTCCATACATCGCAAGCTGGGCACTTTGAAGGAAAAAGTTTTTCTAACAAAACTTTTTCTTGTCGAAATTATTTTCAGTGTATTTTCATCCGTTGCGATTAGTTACGACCTAAATATTGTACTCTGCTTGACTGTACAGGAATATCTTAATATATATATGTATATGTGAAATCCACTGACACTCCTTGACACTGAAAAAATCAATTCCGACAAGAAATTTTTTTGTTAGAACATTTTTCCCTTAAAAGTGTCAAGCTTGCGATGTATGGACGCTTGGTAGGGAACATAATCACCTATCTTGAGACAAAACTTCATTCAAATCAAAAAGGTCGTTTTTTCGCAAATCGAGTTTTAATTTTTAAAACTGATTTTATTCAGTGTAGGGCTTAATTTGGATTGTTTCCAATATTTTCGTTAGAAAGTTTGGCTGATTTTGCGATAGTGACCCAAACAACACTTTTTTGTAGGATGCGTCGTTTTTCGATTATATCCATTTGAAAAATTCAATAAAAAAATTTTGGCTTTTTCAAAAGATAGTCTGGATCAAATTTGGAAAAACTATGTATGTACTTTTCTTTTAACAGCACCTCTTAAAATATTGCACAAAAAGTCAATATAAACAATAAGAACACTTAAGGTCTGAGGGAAGCTCTCTGGCGGTAGAGCGCTATTTTCGTACTAAAATGTCTATAACTCGGAATTGGGAACGAATTTCTCTTATCCCAACTGACAATCTCTTTGAAATTTATCAAAGAATGTTCCTAGAAACTTTCGTAGACCTACTATTTTCCCAATTTGAACTAAGCTCTAAATATTGAACAATTGTACAACTGTAATTTTGCCTCTCAGAACGTCTCTCCAATGATTTGAGGCATAAAGAAACCGAGTTTTGCAAAACCCAACTGACAAAAGTTTTGAATTTTTCCAACGATCATTTTGATGTAATAAAAAGTATATGTCACCGCAACAAATTTTGCAGAAAGCTCTTTTTACTTCAACCAAGTTTGTTAAATTCCATACAAAAGTTACCATTTCGGGAGAGCAGCTAACAGCATATTTTCTTGTGGCGCTCGGCAGGAAAGGAGCGATGAGAGCGGTAGAAAGACCGTCAACATTGTATCTAGCGTGACACTAGAAAAAGCGTATTCCTATTTGTGATAAATTGAAAATCAAATATAGGAATGAGATCAGATACACAATTGAAAATAAATGAGACAAATAAGATAAATAAAACAAATAAGATAAATGAAACAAATAAGACAAATAAAACAAATAAGACACATAAAGCAAATAAGACAAATAGGACAAATAAAAAAAACAAGACAAATTCCTACGGAAGTCCCTCCAGAAGTTCTCCGGGAATTTCTCCGGAAGTTCCTCCAAGAATTCCTCCGGAGGTTCCTCCGGAAGTTCCTCCGGGAATACCTCCGGAAGTTCTTCCGGGAATTCCTCGCGAAGTTCCTCCAGGAATTCCTCCCGAAGTTCCTCCTGGAATTCCTCGCGAAGTTCCTAAAGCAATTCCTCTGGAAGTTCCTCCAGGAATTCCTCCGGAAGTTCCTCCAGGAATACATCCGAAAGTTCCTCCCTGAATACCTTCGGAAGTTCCTCCAGGAATTCCTCCGGAAGTCCCTCCAGGAATTCCTCCTGAAGTTCCTCCTTCCTTGGGAAGTTCCACCAGGATTTCCTCCGGAAGTTCCTCCAGGAATTCCTTCGGAATTCTCCAGGAATTCCATGGGAAGTTTCTCTAGGAATTCCTTCGGCCGTTCCTCCAGAAATTCCTTCGTAAGTTCCTCCAGAAACTCCATGGGAAGTTCCTCCAGAAATTCCATGCGAGGTTCCTTCGGAAATTCCTTAGGAAGATCCTCCAGTAATTCCTTGAGAAGTTCCTCCGGAAATTCCTTCGGAAGTTCCTCCAGGAATTCCTCCGGAAGTTATTCCAGGAATTCCTCCGGAAGTTCCTCCAAAAATTCCTTCGGAAGTTCCTCCAGGAATTCCTTCGGAAGTTCCTCCAGGAATTCCTTCGGAAGTTCCTCCAGCAATACCTTCGGAAGTTCCTCCTGGAATTCCTTCGGAAGTTCCTCCAGGAATTCCTCCGGAAGTTTCTCCAGGAATTCCTCCGGAAGTTTCTCCAGGAATTCCTTCGAAAGTTCCTCCAGGAATTCCTTCGGAAGTTCCTCCAGGAATTCCTTCGGAAGTTCCTCCAGGAATTCCTTCGGAAGTTCCTCCAGGAATTCCTTCGGAAGTTCCGAAGGAATTCCTGGAGGAACTTCCGAAGGAATTCTCGGAGGAACTTCCGGAGGAATTTCTGAAGGAACTTCCGAAGGAATACCTGAAGGAAATTCCGAAGGAATTCCTGGAAGAACTTCCGAAGGAATTCCTGGAGGAATTCTCGAAGGAATTCCTGGAGAAACTTCCGAAGGAACTTCCGAAGCAATTCCTGGAGGAACTTCCGAAGGAACTCCTGGAGGAACTTCCGAAGGAATTCCTGGAGGAACTTCCGAAGGAATTCCTGGAGAAACTTCCGAAGGAATTCTTGGAGGAACTTCCGAAGAAATTCCTGGAGAAACTTCCTAAGGAATTCCTGGAGGAACTTCCGAAGGAATTCCTGGAGGAACTTCCGAAGGAATTCCTGGAGGAACTTCCGAAGGAATTCCTGGAGGAACTTCTGAAGGAATTCCTGGAGGAACTTCTGAAGGAATTCCTGGAGGAACTTCTGAAGGAATTCCTGGAGGAACTTCCGAAGGAATTCCTGGAGGAACTTCCGAAGGAATTCCTGGAGGAACTTCCGAAGGAATTCCTGGAGGAACTTCCGAAGGAATTCCTGGAGGAACTTCCGAAGGAATTCTTTGAGGAGCTTCCAAAGGAATTCCTTCAGGAACTTCCGAAGAAACTCTCGGAGGAGCTTCTAAAGGAATTTCTGGAGGAACTTCTGAACGAATCCCTGGAGGAACTTCCGAAGGAAGTATTTTTCTTCTTAGTCTTATTTGTCTTATTCGTTTTATTGGTCTTATTTGTGTTATTTGTCTTTTTTGTCTGGTGCTGGTGATCACAGGCAGAAGAAGTGAAGACATGGTGAGTGACCAAGCGCTAGTTGCTAAAATGTCACTTTCATGGTGATCGTTACACCAAGCATGTGAGATCCACATTGAGCATCACAATTGAGTACTTGACACATGACCTGGATTTTGTTATTGTCACGCTTTGCGTGACTTGAACGGTGACACTTTGCAGCACTGGAATCATCAAAATTTCCCGCGGATATTCATCAGAATTTACAACGGAGATGCATCGGATTTTCAACGGGGAGTAATCCGAATTTCCAACGGAAGTTCATTCGAATAGAAATTCATCTGAATTCAAAACAGAAATTCGTTCAAAAAAAATCCAAATTTTCAATGAAAACTTATCCGATTTTTCGACGAAAATTCATCCCAAAGTTCTAATAAAGGTTTATTCGAATTCGCAACAAATCCCAATCTTCAACAAAAATTCATTCAAGTTTCCATAAAAAAAATCATCCAAACTTCCAACAGAAATTCATTCGAATTTCAATCAGAAATGCATCTCGATTTCCAACAAAAAATCATCCAACAAAAAAAATTGAACCGAAACGGAAATGCATCCGCATTTCAAACGGAGATTCACCACAATTCACAACAGAGTTGTATCCGATTTTCAACCGAGGTTATTACGCATTTCCAATGGAAGTTCATCCATAGGCATAATTGGTTCATCCGAGGTCTCAACAGAAATTTATCCAAAACTCCAACGGAAAATTATCCAAATTTTCAACGGAAATATATCCGACTTTTCAACGAAACTTCTTCCGATTATCGACGGAGATGCATCAGAAATTCCGACGAAGGTTCATTCGAATTTCCAACAAAAAATCATTCGATTTTTCAACGGATATTCATCTGAATCTCCTAATCATAAACTCATCTGAATTTCCAAAGGAGATTCATTCGAATTTCCAACAGAAATGCATCCGATAATCCATCAGAAATTCATCCAAGTTTCCAACGAAGATTTATCTAAATTTCCAAGGGATTTTCATTTTAATTTTCCAACGGGAATTCTTCCGAATTTTCAACTTAAATTCATTCGAATTTCGAAATTCAAATATCTATCGAGGATTCTTAAAATTTTCAACGGAAATTTATCCAAATTTCCCAAGGAAATTCATTAGAATTTCCAACAAAAATTCTTATGAATTTCCAATGGAGGTTCATTCGGTTTTTCTACGGGAATTCATCCATATTTATATAGGAAATTCTTCCCAGTTTTCACAAAAAAATAAATCGAATCTCCAACGGATATTCATCCGGTTTTCCAACGGAAATTCATCCGAATTTTGAAAGGAGGTTAATCCAAATTTCCAACAGTAAATCATCAGATTTTTAAACAGATATTTAATAATTTTTCCCACAAATATTCATCTGAATTTCCTGCGTGAGTTCATTCTATTTTCCTACGAAAGTTCATTCGAATTTTCAACAGATTTTTTTCAAAAATGCTTACGGAAATTCATTCAAATTTTCATATCGGAAATTCATCCCAATTTCCAACAAAAAATCATCCGAATTTTCAACTGAAATTCATCCGAATTTCCAGAGGAAATGTAAATCAAAAGGAAATTTATCCCAATAGCGATTTAATCGAATTTGGATGGAAAATGTGATCAATTCAATTCATCCGAATTTCCAAGAAAAGTTTATCCATATTTAGTCTCATCCGAATCTCCGACCATAATTCATCACAATTTTCTTAGGAAATTCACTTGATTTTTCAACGTAAGGTAATCCAAATTTCCAACAGAAGTTCATCCGAACCGAAATTCATCCAAATTTCCTATGGAAGTTCATCCAATTTTTCAACAGAAATACATACGCATTTCGATTTTAAGGAAAGTTCATCCGATTTTCCAAAAGAAATTTATCCAAATTTTCAACGGAAGTTAATTCGAATTTCCAGCTGAAGTTCATTCGAACAGAAATTCATCTGAATTTCAAACGGAAGTTCACTCGATTTTCCATCAAAAGTCAATCTGAATTCCCTACAGTAGTTCATTGAAAAAAAAACTTTGGGGTTGTATATAAGAAACGACCGCTCGACGTAAACTACGTAAAGTAAATATAGTACATTGAACAAATTATTCCGCTCTATATAGAAGAAAAGGAATTATCCCACCGACACTACTACCCAGCTTTAGCAGCATCTCCCACTCCGGAGGAAGTAGGGAATCCACTGTCTAGCATCTGGGCCACCCCGTTCATACACCCCAGTTCAACAATTGATAATTGCGCTTGAGCTTGATGACCGCACAATTCGTAGTTGCTACTCCGTGATTGACCAGAACAATCGAAATTGCACAGGGAACCAATAGTTGGGGCTTAGGATTAGCTTTCCAACCTCAATGTGCACAGATCGAGAGTTCAGTAATTAAATGATCAATACCGGCGCCGGCCACGTCCTTACGGTCATCTGGGAAGGAAAGGAATAGTTGGTGTGACAGCTGTTATTACTAAAGACCGATATCACCTCTGCATGTCCACAGTTGCCACAGGAGGGATTTTTGTTAGTGGGGGGGATAAGTAGTTGCACGGATCAGGATTCACCTTGGTAAGTGATGCGATTCATACATCCTCAAAAAGGTAAAAACAAATATGCTTTTAATTATGTTGACCAGGATATCAACGCTAACATACGTCGTCATCTGTTAATGACGAACTATTCAATTAATTTTTCCAAGTGAAAAAGAAGAGAAGCATGTTGAAGACAGGATAATTTATTTTATTTTATTCTATTTACCAGAAAAAAATACTATGTGTACGAAATGTACATAAAAAAACCACAGATGTCGTGAAAAAAAGGAATAAACGAAGCATGTCTTTTACAAAGAAAGTTGCCCACATATCTCTTATTCTCCAGTGCTTGATATTTTGAGACTTTTTTATTTTTCTAGTATTGTGTTCACTTAACAATTTTTACATCTATATAATAAAAATGAAATGGAATTTCGCATAACTCGAAAACGGCTGGATGGATTTTCTTCATTTCGTCAGCAGATACGTTCGTTAAAGTTTCCGACGGTTTTATATAATATTTCCTCATGCAAAAATCACGAATAAGGCCGAGTAAATTATGAATTACGAAAACAAAGATTCGTATGTGAATTTCCCAAGGGCAGTCCACAACGCGCTTTTTCGGCTACTATGCAGGACAACGTCTGCCGGGTCGACTAGTATAAAATAAATGTTTAACAATGAAATACCCCAAATAAGCAATCACAGAACAAATTAGGCCACTTACATCTTTATTAGTAACAGAATGAGAAAACACATAAGGCTCAAACTCAAAGGACACATATTGCCAATAGCCCTATACGCCTTGACGCATCCATTCGAAAAAGCAACTTATTACGAAGATTGCTTTGAACCAGCTCCGAAAAAAGTGATGTTAAAAATTAACTTACTAACCGAAGTCAAAATACATATAACTATTACTAGACCTTTAGTTTGAGTCTGATCTAAACCATCAACCCACAAGTCCTTCACATTATTCGAACACAGAACCGTACGTCATGCTAGTTGCAGTGGTGGATTGAAAATCAATCATGTCTTTCAATTTATCTGAAGGAAACTTACGTCATACAGGAAGTTGATATGAAGAATAATTGATAGAAAAACCCGATGATAAATGTACATAGTGTCAATATATTCAAAAAATAATAAATAATAAATAGTTACTACAAATGCTAATATTTTTCTGTTGCAGCAGCTCCCCAATTTCTACGAGCAAAATAAAGCACATTATACTGCCGTCATACGTATAACTGTCCCATGTACATAGGGAATTTCAACAAACGTGGGACAAATATGCGTATGACGGAAGAATACTGCTCACGCCTTTTGTTTTGAATGGCGAGGACGGAGCCAAGAACTGCTTCCGTCGATAGCACTACGGCGTGTAAGAAAAATAAAAGGAACTTCCTCACCGGTTTTCTGCAAATCTAGGCCGATGGTTCCGCGGATCGATCTTGAAGGCACTTCAATACTTTATAAGAACACACTAACACAATCGAAAAATTAGAAAATAAACACTTTTTGGTTGAACCGCAAACCTTACGTCGGTAAAGTGTCATAAGCACCTCTTATCACGACGCACATAGGAGTAAATAAGCCAATTCTTGGCCAAAACTATTTTTTGCGGTTATTTGGGCATGATATTCCTAGGACGAAGTAATAATTGCCAATTATGCAGGAAAATGCAATTTTTTGGATAAATCTATCCACCTAACAGTGTAAAACCAGATAAAAATGCCTCGCGTTTTATGTAAAATCTCTTGCTTTCGCTACGCAAACGATTCTAAAATGGCTATATTCCACAAAGTAGCAAAAAACCCGTAGTTAAAGCTTTATTCTTAAATGGATTTTCTAACATTTACATAGGAAAAAACATCTAAATTATTTTAACCCACGCCCAAGATCCCAAAAGAAACATGGTTGTATAAATTCGCATGTACAAAAGTAAACACTGTTTTATGATGATATGGAAATGCTAATATCATCTTCCAACTGTTTTATGCTTGAACACTCTTTTCTCCTTAACTTAAATCTTAACCTTAAAAATTAGGGTCTGAAAAAGTGAAGCCTGTAGTAAGAAATATAAATCAACTGTATTCTATATACCATGGCTTGAAACAACAACGATTACCATGTCCGAATCGAAGCCCACAAGATATCATAGCTAGCCATGACGAAAGAATCATAATAACGCACCGTTCATAAATTATGATCACTCCAATGAAAACGGGTTCATCCTAAATCTAGGTAATAACAGATTTCTCTACAATGCAGAATTTTTTATAAGCGATTTCAATAAAAAGGTTTGCAAAAAGATATCAACGCAACTCATGGGACCCCCATTATTCTATTTGTGTCTTGACAAAATGCATGCGAAATAGCATGCTTTTTACATTTTTTTTTTTGCTGGATTCGTTATATGTGGTAATTTATGAACAAATGTTAAAATTTTGTTTTAAAATGATGAAAAATCGCATTTTATTCAAAAAGCTCAGAATCTAATTTGCGGACGTTTGCGGATGAGTTTTCACGTGGAATGCTTAGTCCATATCTTGAAGTTACACCCAAGTGATTTATCTTTGCCGGATCTTGCCGTATAGATTACCTTTTCCTCTGAAGAAAAACATAAAAAATAGAAAAAATAGTGATTTTCAAGTGGTCATCACCTGAAACATAAAATTTATAATTTGACCATAAACATGAACAAAATGGAGACATACAACTATAATCTACTCATTGTGTACTAATAATAGCTTGTTGATAACATTCATGTTGTGTAAAATCAGATTTTCCAAATACTCCACAAATAAAGTAGATAAAATCCAATCCAATACCTCATTTTTGAGCCCTGATTATATTTTTTTACAAAATTTTGGGTCATTTCTGAAATAGCCATAGTATGCAGAATGTTTTTGAGTATCTAAAAAAAATATAAGAATGTATAAATGTTGAAATTTTTTTTGGGTTTTGTCCACGAATTTGTTCTAGTTACTCTTCTGTGCGACGCTTGCTACGATCGAACTTCCACCCCAGTTCAACAAGTGATAATACCCCAAAAGTAGGCAATTACCAAGGATTGGAATGCACTGCAAAGAGGAAACATAATGCTTGAAGGCATCAAAATTTTCAATAGTTCAGCTTTGATACTAAAAAGTTTAAATAGTACTGGCAAATTGGTGGGGAGTTTATGAATCGATTGATATATAAATCTTTAAAATCCATTGAAAGATAAAGAACCTATTAATGTTACAAATCTTACATGATTTCGTGACGGCCTCCAATTTTGAAATTTTCATTTTACACCCTGTATCCGAGTCTTCCCCTTAGACGTAGTTTACGTCAAAAACTTGAAAAACGACGCAAGAACAGAAACGCTGCAGCAAATGTAAGGATGAACTTGTTTGACTTCACTTATAAAGTTTTCCAAACATTACTATGAATGGTCAAGTCTTTATTGTATTAGAATGATTATCAAAATAATTCCCTGAGATACAGGATTCCCGGTTTTTCCATGTTTAAAAAAATCATTGAGGATTCATTCGAATTTACATCGGAACTACATTTGAATGATATGGAAATGCTAATATCATCTTCCAAACTTGGACGTACATGTTCATGATAGAATTAGAGGCGAAAGTATAGAATTGATAGTTCCGTTAGGATACGGCAGGTATGAAGAATGTTTTTATAGAAGTCGATTTGAAAGCGAGCGGAGGGCAATATTAGCCAGTGGAGATATTTCAGCTTCCACACTGATATTCTTCCCTCCGCTTCATACGGGAGTTTGGCAGGAGGAAAGTCGTGAGATTTATACCATCACAAATAATCTTCCTCATAATGTACATATTTACATCTGAGTTTTTTAACATGTACGTCCGAGTTTGGAAGATGATATTAGCATTTCCATATCATTGTAAATCGTTTAGCTTCACGTAGAAGTAACACACACGAAATAATTAATTTAGTACATTTGAATGTCTATCGGAATTCCTTAAAATTCAGAAGTCCAAAATTCATTCGAGTTGCCATTCGAAATTCTTTCATTAATTCGGATTTTCATCGTAAGTTGAATTCTATTCGATTTCTCATTGGTGTTTCATTAGAATTTTCATCGGAAGCTCATTCGTATGTATCTACATTGGAAATTCATGCAATTGTCCCTCGGAATTCAATTCGGATTTTCTTTCCAATATCCATCGATTGTTTTAAATTTCCATCGGAAGTTCGTTTGAATATTCTCCGTAAATTGATTCGAATTTTGAAAATAAAAATTTTCCATCGTAGATTGATTTCTTCTGATTTTATGGAGAACTAATTAGACAACTAACTATCGTAGCTTAGTTGGTTAAAGCACCAGTCTAGCGTACTGTAGGGTCATGGGTTCGAGTCCCATCGAAGGGAAAGTGGTTACCGTCAACTGGGGGGAAGATGATCATTTTTAAGACAAAACATGCAATAACAATGTGTGTTTACATTTTAAATCGAAACAAATATTTTCAAAACATGTACTGCTATACGTTGCAATAATCAATAACTTTAGTTTTCTGAAATGCGTTCGCATTTATTAAAATAAATTAAATTATCACACATTTTTTGAGTAATCTGGTTTGGGGTGAAGTTGATCAAGACAGCTCTACTAAAATCATTATGACCTAGTAGTCAAACTACTCTAGGTTATTTGTATGAATGTTGAATTTACTACGTAAAGAAGTCTACGAAGTCAATATTTGAAACGAAAATAGCGTCATTTATGACTATCTCTCTCTTTCTTCCACAAAATACATTTTTATGATTATAATCGAAAAACTCGGATTTCTACCTAGCGGTAACATTACTTGAACGGAGAATATTGTTGACTACCGTTTCATAAAAAAATTTGGCACTTTTGACTGACACATCAAATGATCATCTTCACCTCAATGATCATCTTCCCCCCAGTTGACGGTACCTCCAATACATTTTTCAAATCAAAATCTTCCACATAATGCACATATTCTCATCTGAGTTTTTCAGAACATTGTAAATTAATGACAATGTCGGGTGGGCCAATGCACGAAATATGGGCAATTAACTTTGATTGAACTGAACTAATTTGAATTTACACTGCAGGTCGTTTGGAATTTGCATAATATGCATTTTAATTTCTTTTGAAAGTTCATTTGATTTTTCACAGGAAACTAGCTTGATCTTCTACGGAATATTTATCTGAATTTGCACCGGAAATTCGTTTCTTTTTCAAATAGGGTAGAGAACCATTTGGGCAGTACCCCCTATTCCCGTCCACAACGTTCATTACTCGATCGCATTACAACCGAGTTACTTGTTTTTTAGTACATGGCTAGTTTCTGTCGACATCTAGTGATGTACAAAAAATCAAGCCATTTGGTTGGAACGCGGTCGAATTATTAACGTTGCGGACGGAAATATAAGTGCTGCCCAAATGGTCCGCTCGCTATTTGTTCGAAATTCGCTTGGTTTTCCATTCCATTTGGTTTTCATATGCACTATCATTGGACGTGGACCAAGACTTTTGAATCTTATGCCATTGGAAATCATTGCTGTGAACGACTTTAAGTTCTGTATCTTTAAACCTCACAGTACCAAAACACCACGAAATGAAACGCTCAAAAAATTATTGCCCTTAAATATTAGCATCATCTGCCTTGCATCAGAACCACTTTTTCAATTTTGTTTTATTCACTTTTTTCTTGGTTTTCACATGTGGGTATTTTTGTTCGATTCTTCTACGGAGCGGGGAACCCATCTACCCCGCCAAACAAGCGGCAAACCATTCGTCGCTATTAAAGTCAACATACTTAAAGTCGTTCGTCGCTGCTGCATTCGTTGATTCGCACTACACAAGCGAAAGGAACAGACCCGTGAGTCGAACACAGACAGCCGAGAGGGACCGACGGCAATTATTATTAAAGGCAAAAACACTCTTATCGAATTCACACAACATTTCTACGAAACTCGTAGACAAAAGGTCAAAAGGGAAAGCGATCTCCACAACAAAGGCAGCTATGAGCAAATTTGGGGTAATATTTCGAAACACATTCTAGAAAAACGATATCTTATATTAGAAAATGGACAAAATTTAATAAATGTGTTTTTTTTTGTCTAAACTACTAAACTAAAGATTTCATAAAGTTTTATGAGGTGGGGGATGATCTTTGCAGTCCTCGCATATTAACGCTATTATTGGTATTATCTTAAGCCACCAACGAAAAGCAGAACTCAATTCCAATAAAGACTCACACCCCGGGCGTTTCCTGAACTGTTTTAAATGAATCAAATCGATAAGCACTACATAGAAAGTTCGCATGAATACCCTGGGCTATTATTACAAAGTCCTGGCCACATGTAGGAAGACCGATGGTCTCAGCTGCAAGCATTTTTTTTTGCCGAGACACTTCAACCGAAGGCGAGTGGGCGATTCTCATCGGAAATGGACCAGCATGCTCCGTTCCTGTAAGCGTAAGGTAAAGTTGAGAAGACAAAAAACGCAAAAACAATATGAAAGTGGGTAGCAGCAGGGGAAAAAAAGCTTGATGTAGTCTGGTGATGACAATAATGACACCGACGATGACAACGAGTAACCACGAGCAACCCACGGTTGGTTACCGATTCCTCGAGGGCATTCCTGCGAAGATATTTCTTTTATGCGTTGTAACTAATCAACGGCTAAGGGGATGTGTAGTGGCGTTACTTTGTAACATTTCTCAACGTACATTGTAATAACTGGTTATTTGTTCTGAAGTTAGGATCGGAACGTCGTACATTTCGCTAATTGTGTTATAATAAGCTGACTGTCTCACAGTTTCATGGAGCTGGCGTTTATTTATTTATACTTTCGAAGGGAACGAGGACGAATACGATTTTTGAAGCATCTTACGGAACTATTCAGCTGCAAACAACGGTAATCAAATCGAGGCAGCTCTCTCTCTTCCAAATTTTCGATAGCGTCCTACTGGTGGAAAGCTTTCCACGCACAAGAAGTTCATGCACCCTTGTCAAACGTTTGTCGCACAAACACGCAGCAGCAGCAGATGTAGCGGACTTCTGTCATAGCGGTGAGTGCTTCTACAGTGCGAGTCCCCCGTTTGCAAACGCCACCACTCACTCGTATAGATAGAAAGAGGGGGATATAAATAATGGTAATCGCAAACGACAGGTTTATTTACCTTTGATTTATTTGCGACAGCTTACGTTTATGTGACTGGCAAAAGGATTTATTTCGCCGCTGCCAGCAACTGCTCGGTGTGTCTGTGCGGGTCCTCCTAGTTGGGGGGCCGCGCCGAGGCCGACCGGCAAGCGAAGAATGTGACTTGTGTGCTGGATTAAGGTGTTGATTGCTGCGCGCCCAGCTTTAGTCTGCAGCAGCAGCAGCAGTCCTTCTTTTGGAAATGATGAAAGCAAACGAAAAACACAACTCATATCGGTGCGGAATGGCGATGATAGTGAAGTGGTGGCTCGGTGAAGGAATGTTGGGAGAATGGAGCCGCACGAAGAAACGGTTGACAGAGCCATAAGACGACGGCGTCGAGGAGAAGGTGCCTACACGTCTGAGATATATTTCTTTCGGATTATGGCGCTACACATTCGGATGATTGCTTTCGGGGGTTTCATGGTTTATAGTCTGCAAATGGAAGATATTGTTGGAGGTCAAAGGAGGGTAATCTGAGTGATTCTTTTCATTATGATTTATAGTTGCAGAAGAATCAAATAAGAATGTGCGACTCCAATGTGCGTTGACAATTGTTCCGAAAACCCATCAAAGTACTGCTCTTAAGAAACCTGAAAAAGCATTCACCAATAGTCCGCTGATAGTCGTGTATCAGCGTAAAATATAACCCAATAGTCGTGTGACTTAGGGTTCTTTCACAATTTTAGACCCCCACCATCCCCCTCGTAACACTTTTTGTATGGAAGGGTTGGGTTTTTGTATAGATCGTAACGCTCAGCCTGACTCCCTCCCTCCTCCTACAGCGTTTCTCAATTTTAGAAAGGCCCTTTAGCGGTGATGGTGCCTTTCTCGTGTATTATAAAGTGTAATGAGAAAAATACATAAGACAGGTCAAAATTGCAATTAATGGAGATAAATTGAATCATTTCCACAATTTGGTTTTATTTGCATTCATTTCAACGCATTGCTGCCTTCGAAAAAAAGATGATTTTGAAAAAAAAATCCAATGGGAGAGAACTTGGGAAAAAGCGAGAAAAATAATGTTTTTCTAATGACTCCGGAACGCAATGGCTGATTGGTTCAGTTTTCAATAGCGAAAAACTAGAGCAAACCGGATCATACTAAGTATCAAAGAGTGTGTCTCAATTAGTTACCCTAGCCTAGTTAGTTTAATTCAGCCCTTATTCCGTAGATTAGGCTGGACGACGCCAACCAGCCGCCCTACCTTTACGTCTATAGACACATTTTTGAAGAGTTTGCATTTAACTAATTCCTTGGTTTTCTTTTTCTTACAGGTATGTGACATGGATTGAGACTAAAGACTCTACATCAAATTGAACAAGGATCGGTAAAATAGTCGCACAAATGTTTATACTACCGCCCTCGGGGGTTACAATGGGTCGAATGGAATGGGTCACTGGTTTCAACCAATTAGAATGCTTGTAGATTGGATTGAATGCATTTGAGGACAAGAAGGCAAAAATATAAGAGACCTTTTTGAACGATTTTGCTCTATGCCCGGATAAAAAATACCATAGAGTTGCAATAAAATATCATAAAAGTACAATAGATTTTCTTGATGAGCATTAAATTCTATTGTTTTTATATCATACCAATTAAAGTGCCATTTTGTTATTCAAATAGACGTACAATAAATTCTATTGCCAGTGAAATTTCGGCAATAGAATTACAATAAATTCAATTGTAATGGCAAAAATTTGTTCGAGAAAAAATCGATTTTTTTTATTGTAAAGATACATAACAACCCCTATTTTCTATTGTAAAACTGCCATTTACAATAGACTTTATGGTGGAAAACAATAGGCTTCAATGTAATTCTATTGTGAGCCACAATAGAGTTTAATGTAATTACTATTAATTTAAGCGTACTGTCACAATAATTTCTATTGTAATTTTTTTTGAAATATTTATTAGGGTGGCCTCCAGACTGCCGGTGAGAGCGATGACCCATTCTCACCCCCAGACCCATTGTCACCCCCGTTGGCGGTACTTTTTAAGTTGTATTATTTGCTAATTATTTTATAAATGCATTCATCTCTTAGTCTATAAGTGTTCGGTGTTTTCAACACTAGCATCCTTATGTGTTATGCACAGAGAGCAAATACGATTTGCGGAGTTGAATGGTGACGGATTTTTTGTACTGCAGAGGCCACTCTGCAGTTTGAATTAAAAGTTTTTTTTATCCTCAGAATGTCACAGCAATGCCTTGCGATGAAATATTTTAATTTGGTATTTTGCGGATGCAAGAATACCAGATCTTCCGAAAGGGCACTCAGCCATACAAAAGTTCAACGGTTGTTACGTCACCTATGCAAAAATGGGCAGTAAATAATTTCCTAAGAAATCCTGAAATTCCTCCAATTTACATCCTGAGTTCAATTCCGTAAAATTTTGGAAGAACTTTCCGTGGAACTTATGGAGGACATTCCAGAAAATTTCTCGAAGAGGATCAAAAAAATATATATAAATACCCGTGCAAGTTTTCAACAACTTCTATCACTTCAACCACTAAAGAATTTTCTTCGAAAATTTGAATGAATTTTCCGTAGAATGTTGTTTGGCAGAATATGTCATAGGCCCAAACAAATAATTAGACCGATAATCGTCTGGCCGAAAGTTTGAATGAAATAGACATATGGCCGATAATATCGTTCGGCCGAATAGGTAATTCAGCCCAAAAAGTCGTCTGGTCGAATAGTGTCGTTTGTCCGAATAGGTCATTTGACCAAAAATGCCGCTTAGCCGAAATGCTCGTTTGGAAAATAAGCGACATTTCGAAACCGATTTGCGATTTGGGCGTAACTAATTTACGGTATGTATTCGACAAAATAAGCTTTCCTTTATCAGGTGAGGGAATTAGTTTCGGGGAAAAACGCTTACCATCTACGAAATCCATTAAAAAATGTTTGTTTACAAAAAAAGTAGGTCGAAATCGCAAATCGAGCTCGTTTTATTCCAACTGACATTTTGATATTTTTGGGCATATGACCTATTCAGAAAATGACATTTTCGGCCAAACGACACTTTCGGCGAAACGACCATTTTGGTACAAATGATCTGTTAGGGCAATCAACTTTTTCGGTCGAATCATCAGTTCGCTCGTATGACCACATCACCCGTATGTCGTTTTCAGCCAAATTTGCTACCAAACCGCACTCGACCTACTACCGTATTGCCCAAATGGAAGTCGGCTGGATGAATATCATGTTAACATGTTATTCTGCCAGGTGGCATTTGAAAAAAGGCTTTCCACCAAATGACTTTCAGAAGACGGGAAGGACCGAAAGGCCACAAACTCATATGACCGAAAATATTATTTGGTTGAAACACAGGAAGGAATTTTATTGGTAGTTCTTAACCATTTCCCGTAAAAAATTGGAAAATTTTCCCTTGAAGAGTTAATTGCCCATTTTCCGGGTATTAAACCACCCAACACATACAGAGGACATTTTGTTTGCGAGCTTTTGTATATGAGAATCCCAAGATAGAGTAGAGTCCAAGTGTATTCCGAAGTATTTAAAACATTCAACTTTCTCTACTTCGTCAGCACCCACAATTAGGTGTGATAGATTTGGAACAATTTTCCTTGGAGATCTGAAAATCATATACTTTGTTTTTTGCTCATTTAAAGTGAGAAGATTCTCTTAAAATAATCCTGAAGCAGTCCGGGTGATTTTTTTCAATGCTCTGAATAATCGAGTTCATCCAGGAATTCTTTCGGAAGTTCCTCCAGGAATTCCTTCGGAAGTTCCTCCACGAAATCCTTCGGAAGTTCTTGCAGGAATTCCTTTGGAAGTTCATCCAGGAATTCCTTTGGAAGTTTCTCCAGCATTCCTCCAGAAGTTCCTTAAGGAAATCCTTCGGAAGCTCCTCAAGGAATTCCTTCGGAAGTTCCTCAAGGAACTACTTCGGAAGTTCCTCCAGGAATTCCTTCGGAAGTTCCTCCAGGAATTCCTTCGGAAGTTCCTCCAGGAATTCCTTCGGAAGTTCCTCCAGGAATTCGTCGAAAAATCCTCCAGGAATTCCTCCGGAAGTTTCTCGAGGAATTCCTCCGGAAGTTCCTCAGGAAATTCCTCAGGAAGCTCCTCAAAAATCCTCCAGTAGTTCCGGAGGAATCCTTGAAGGAACTTCCGGAGGAATCCTGAAGGACTTCCGGAGGAATTCTTGAAGGACTTCCGGAGGAATTCTTGAAGGACTTCAGGAGGAATTCCTGGAGGATTTTCCGGAGAAATTCCTGGAGGAATTTCCGGAGGAATTCCTGGAGGGTTTTCCGGAGGAATTCCTGGAGGAATCCCTGGAGGAACTTCCGGAGGAATTCCTGGAGGAACTTCCAGAGGAACTCCTGGAGGAACTTCCGGAGGAATTCCTGGAGGAACTTCCGGAGGAATTCCTGGAGGAACTTCCGGAGGAATTCCTGGAGGAACTTCCGGAGGAATTCCTGGAGGAACTTCCGGAGGAATTCTGGAGGAACTTCCGGAGAAATTCCTGGAGGAACTGGAGGAGCTTGAGAAGGTATTTCTGGAGGAACTTCCGAAGGAATCCTTGAAGGAACTTCCGGAAGAATCCCTGCAGGAACTTCCGGAGGAATTCTTGAAGGACTTCAGGAGGAAGTCCTGGAGGATTTTCCGGTGAAATTCCTGGAGGATTTTCCGGAGGAATTCCTTGAGGAACTTCCCAGAGGAACTTCCGGAGGAATTCCTGGAGGATCTTCCGGAGGAATCCCTGGAGGAACTTCCGGAGGAATTCCTGGAGGAACTTCCGGAGAAATTCCTGGAGGAACTTCCGGAGGAATTGCTGGAGGGACTTCCGGAGGTATTCCAGGAGGAATTTCCGGAGGAATTTTTGAAGGAACTTCAGGAGGAATTCCTGGATGAACTTCTGAAGGAATTCCCGAAGGAACTTCCGAAGGAATTCTCGGAGGAACTTCCGGAGAAACTTCTGGAGGCAGTTCTGGAGGAATTTGTCTTGTCTGTCTTATTTGTCCAATTTGTTATATTTGCTTTATTTGTCTTATTTGTTTTATTTTGCTTATTTGTTTTATTTATTTTCAATTGTTTATCTCATCTCTTCTCTATATGAGATTTCAATTTATATATTTGGTATCCTCGTGTTCACAAATAGGAATACGCTTTTTTCTAGTGTCACGCTAGATACAATGTTGACGGTCTTTCTACCGCTCTCATCGCTCCTTTCCTGCCGAGCGCCACAAGAAAATATGCTGTTAGCTGCTCTCCCGAAATGGTTACTTTTGTATGGAATTTAAAAAACTTGGTTGAAGTAAAAAGAGCTTCCTGCAAAATTTATTGCGGTGACATATACTTTTTATTACATCAAAATGATCGTTGGAAAAATTCAAATCTTTTGTCAGTTGGGTTTTGCGAAATTCAGTTCCTTTGTGTCTCAAATAGTTGGGGAGAGGTACTGAGAAGCGAAAATTTCAGTTCTACAATAGTTCAGTATTAAGAGCTTAATTCAAATTTGGAAAATAGTAGGTCCACAAAATTTTCTAGGAACATTCCTTGATAAATTCCAAAGAGATTGTCAGCGGGGATAAGCGAAATTCCTTCCCAATTCCGAGTTATAGACATTTTAGTACGAAATAGCGCTCTACCGCGAGAGAGCTTCCCTCAGACTGCATTCCGGGCTGCTGAAGATTTGGATACGCTGTACTCATGTATTAAAATGTCTAGTGGTAGTTGCTCACTTGTATGACGGGTGTCTGCGGTTCGACTCCTAAATTAATTTATGTGTGAACGGATCAACTTTTTGTTGTTAACCCAGATGTTGTACATTACTCGACCGACGCTTTCTACCTGAAAGCCCAAGTCCACTTGTTGTTGGCGTAGACTTTGGCATAAACATTGTCCTGCGGAAGGAACGATCTAGATCGGATTTGGTTTCCTATCTTTGTCTGCGTTGCATAGTTGCGTCAAGCACATAAAAGTTCAAGGGATGTTCTGAGTCGACGATTGTACATAACCTCCGCAGGTGATCTGCCATCTGAAGTATTTGGGTTTGGAGTAGTTCTGTAGGTCAGTCAATGCGCCGAACTCCGCACTCGTAAATTGTGTGCCATTGTCTGACACTACGACCTCTGGCATTCCTTTGTTCGAAAATATGCTCCGCAGAAGCCTAATTGTGGCTTTCGTTGTTATGGACTTGGTTGGAATGATCTCCGGCCATTTACTGTAAGCATCCACAATAACTAAATAATACTCGCCCTCCATCGGGCCGGCATAATCTACGTCTATTCTTTGCCACAGTACCATAGTTTTTGGCCACGGCTCTGGTGCTACCTTTGATGGAGATCTTGCTGCTGAAGCACAACCATGCAAGCTTGAACGTAACTAGAAATTTCTTCGTCGAGACCCGGCCAATAGATGAAACTGCGCGCAATAGCCTTCATTCGTTGGATTCCCGGATGCCCCTTGTGGAGCTGCTTCATATTTGACAAAACGGTACACTTTTCGAAGCATTGTATCCGAATTGGAGGCTTGTTCCACCATGCGAAAACTGAGCGGTAGCTGACTAGTAGTGTTGTTGGCTACAGATTGCATGTCTTCTTCAAGGCTTGTAGAAGCTATGATGAAATCCTCATCGGGTTTTGATATGTTGATAAATGAGGCGTGATAATACATCCGCATTCCCGAATTTATCCGTTGCGACAAATTCTATGGAAAAAATCGTAGTTCAAAAGTGTAAGGGCCCAGCGTTGAAGGTGATTTGCTGTATACACTGGTATGCCCTTCTTGGATTCATAAATCCGTAGAAGCGGAGCCGGAGGTCTGTTTGTAATCGAAAATATCTTCCGAACATGTACTTGTGGAATTTGGTAACTGTTTACACAATAGCGATCTCGAGGCATGCTGTACTCCCTTCATTTTTCCATCAGGATACTTGTGACTAATGGTAGCCCCGATACCAATCAGCTGACACAACTATTTCTTGGAGTAGATCGTAGTGTGCTAACAAAAGATCAGAAGACTGAATTCCATTAAAGTCGTCAAAAGCTTTTTGACATTCCCTCGTCCATTTAAAAGGCGAAGTAGACTTGAGAAGCTCGTCTAAAGGAAATCTTAACCGGCGGCATGTCATGGATTGCTATAATTTTGATTGGATCTGGGCGCAATCCATCCTTGTCGAGCAACAGGCCCAAGTAGCCAAGTTGCTGTTCCCCAAAGGAACACTTCTCTGGGCGAATAGTAAATCCGAAATCTTCTTTTCTTTTTTTTTTATTCTTTATTTGGTAGGCACTCTGTGTTACTTAACCGCTACTGTGCCGAAATCTACTATGATATTTTGCTGCCAGAATCCAGACAGAATCTTTTTTTTTTAGATCTTTCCATTATTTATTGTTGTTGTCGTTGTTGGTCCATCTCCCCGTGAGTCCATTGCAATGCATTGTGTCCATTTGTCCGTGTCGTTAATCCAATGATCGTTGCATTGTTCGGTTGCCATTTATCGAGGTACGTTGGAGTAGTGCCTCCGAGAAGAACAATTTGTCAGTCGTCATCAGGCAGTCGTAACGGTATGGGCGCTCCCCAATACGCCACCGTATAGGCTGCGCATCCGGCGACTGACGAGGATTTGGTGGAGGGGCTGGGAATCAACCCATGACCATTCGCTTGTAAGGCGAACGTGTAGCCAACTACGCTACGGGACCCCCCAAATCCGAAATCTTGAATGCGTTGCAGAACAGTATGGAGATTTCGCCGATGTTCCTCCGCATTTCTTCCACCTACTATGACGTCGTCTAGATACCCAAACGTGAATGGAATTCCTGCCAGCATAACGTCCATCAATTGCTGGAATGCTCCAGAGGCCGTTTTTACTCCGGGTGGGATCCTATTATATTGGTATAGCCATCGATGGGTGTTGACGGTAAGCAATTTACTTCCATTTGCAAGAAAGCGTCTGACAAGTCGATTTGGCTGAAAATGGTGCAACCAGTCAACTTTGAGAAAATGTCTTGCGGTAAAGGTAAGGGATACTGGTGTGATATTAGGCGATCATTTAAACCCGTGGAATAGTCGCCGCATATACGAATGCTTCCATTCGACTTCCTTACCACAACAATTCGAGCTGCCCACTCCGAAAAATCCACTGGAGAAATTATCTTAAGGCGCTCCCATCTATCGAGTTCAGCATAGCATATGACACCGGCCGCTTACGACGAAAAACTGGTTTACACGCCTCTTTTAATGCAAGGCTTACTTTCGTTTTAGTACAAAGTCCCAGAGTTGGACCGAAGAGTCTGGGATAGGCATTCTGCAACGAACCTGCGTCAACGGGACCTTCACCGCAAACGAGATTGCAAAATGCGTCCATTGGTAATGACCACAGGTTCAGCTTGTCGATGAAGTCAATGCCTAATAAATTCAAGGAGTTGTTGGCAACATAAATGATGCCTGTACTCACGAGTTCGTTTACATTCGTTTACGTGCCCTTGAAAACAGTACAGTCGGAGGCCTTTTTCATCAGTGATAATGATGTGAGATCTCTTTTTTTTTCGTTTTTTTTTTTCAAAACTGCCAATGTTATTTTGTTATTTCTCACTTCGAAGAGCCATAATAAAAACACCACACATTATAATGATGATATACGAACAATCTTAAAACGGTTTCGTTATCGATAAATTTTCACAGTTTTACTAATAGATAAGGAATAGACGTGATGAAGCTTTACTTTGCCACCGAAGAAATGGGTCCTATAGCTGACCTATATCTAATTAGTTAAGAAACGATACAGCTACTTGTTTGAAAAGTTTAAAGATATATGCAACCTTGACAAAGAAATGATAATAATATAAACTGAATTCTTCAACGGTATCCACTTTGACTTATCTTACAATGGTTTTGATAGCATTGACACAGCTTAAGAACATTGACGAAACAATAACTTAAGCAAGCAAAGTGATTTAACGAACGCATACCTTACACCCCAAAACAAACACAATTAATTTTCATTCAGCAAAACATAACTAATACGCAATTTACCTTTACTAGCTTTTAATTTCCAATGTGGTCACATGAAACTGACAAACCTAATAATTAGACTATATAATTTTTCAAACCACACCAAAATAACTCTTAGGGCCGATTTCTTTACCTTTGCTTAGTGCTTAAACCTGGTTCAATCGTATGGGTAAGCACCGCTTAAGAGTTAAGCGGAGGTGAAGAACATGGCCCTTATAGTCAAAGAGAAAGATATTGCAAACAGTTATTTAAAAACAATAGAAACGTTGTAATATTTTGAAATTATCATATTAACCATTGATCATTAACTAGTTAGTTTGCATTCACTCACATTTTGTATTAGTGTCAAGTCGATTGCAAATTCAAGTCGATTGCGTTCAAGTGATCTGCAAGGACTCTTCGGCCATTAGCCTTTCTATTATCGGCCTTGGATTGACTTGCGCTCTCATTGCCCCACCAAACGCTGCGAAATGAAAATGAAATAACAGCCATAGATTACTAATTGTAGAAATGGTTTGATTGTTCTTCAACTGGTAATGAAATCAGATTATCATTTATCAACGTTTATGCTGTGCATTACTTTAATTTTCATCGCTTGTGGAAACCTTTTGTATCTCATTTCTGTTTCTAGCATGTGCCCTGAAGTAAATCATGCTGATTGCGTTCGGACGATCGTACCATTGTGCATTTTTCGATTTATAATTCGATTTCCAGTCATGTTCCTGTTTGAGATGATAGATAAGTGATAGCTCATGCCGCTTGCAGAATTACAAAACTCGTATCGGTATCTGTTAAAGTTGATTTTATAAGTAAAAAAAATTATCGGAATTGAAATTCATAATCGAAGCATAATAGCATTTCACAAACAGGAAACCATTTCGCCCAGATTCCAAAGCACTTTAATATCCCTATACTAACCATCCATGGTGCAGCCGTGCAACCCGATTGACAATCCCGACATGGGTTGGGTTCAAATGTCCTGCTCTTATCGATACAGTGGTGTCGCATGCACCCAATTCAACCAGCAGTTTAGCAGCAACTGCACCAAAAGTGCATGCTCGCATGCATGCAATCCCCATACTTGCCGGTGCCAGTAGTAGTGTGCAGTCAACCGCAGTTATCGAATTGAATTATGATTATTGCGGAATAATTTGCCGACTCGCAGTTTACCATCCTAACCCGGCATCCGCATCCCTCCGGACACACGCGTTGCTCCCATGAACGGCGAGGACGACGCACTACATTCCATTAGGGATCGCTTTTCCCACCCATTGCACTGACTGCATTGAGAGCGCTTGTTGGAACTTTGTAATAAGCTCATTATCGCCTTACAGGCACGGGAGCAATCTTGTTATTACCTTCGAGGAGATAACTACATTCCAGTTTCCTTGGATATTCTGGGAATGAAATCGAACCGAAAGCGAGAAGGGTCTCATTAATTGTGTATTATCTTATCGAATCTGGAAATGTTCTCAATCCGAAAATTGCAGCAAAATCGTATCTGAATATGTTCAATTATGCTGCCGAAGTCAGGAAGATAATTCCCACACGGTGTTTGGACCCGTTATATCGCACATGGACTGAAGCGTATCGTTTCGCTAGGTTCAAAATAACTGGCTCGAGACTTATTTGAATTACGATGTTGTTTAACTCGCGGTTCGCATAATTTTCTAGAAATTCTGTTTAAAAAAGTTCAGAGTGCTCGTGAATTTCTCCAACATGAATTTCATGTTTATCCATGCCACGACCCAGCAAGATGTAAACCCGAAAATGGTACGAGGCCATTAGGATGTTCTTAAATATTCAAAAACCAACAAGACACTTTTTACATCAACATCAACATAACGACGTTAAGCTGTACTTCACCAAGTTTTAATTGGGATTCAATGTGGGTTACATATGCGTCCCCGGTCCCAGTTATCCAGAACGCAAGGTTACCGCACTAAAAAGTTTAATTTCACTCTTCGGCCCTCTCAGTGGCTCCTTGTGCTGATTCTTCTATGCCGGTGACGATAGCAGCGACACTTGAATAAATTATGTAATAATGGTATAATAAAGAGCGACGTCGTCAACGACGACAAACGAGAGAGAAATCTTTGCGTCTACCGGTGCGGTGCTGCTGCTGCTCCTTCACCTTTCATTCACTGGCAAAAGGAGGAAGTGGTCCGGAAATGGTGGGAAATTACAGCCAACGACGACATCCAGAGACCCACGTCGACGAGGACGACGGTGACGGAAAGAGTTTTGCATAAGTAATTAGAGCAAGAGGACGTTTTACATATTCAGCACCGGGGATGGAGTGGCAGATCCTCCACGTGGAACGACCGACGACGACCATAATAAACCCAGCCAGTGTCGCCGTAATTGATCCCTAAACGTGCTGACACTTGTTTGTTATGTGTACCGGCCGCCACACACTGTGAGAAACCGGCTGTGGAACGGAGCTCAGCATCCGACCAACATCCTTCGGCGCCGTCGTCGTCGTCGTTTCGCGTCACTGAACCGAAATACCGAGTAAGCACTTGTTCACTTGCATGTTCTCCCACGATGACGATAACGACAACGGCTCAGATGTTTAGCTATGCAATGAATGCACCTTAACTTATGCACATACTCACACACAGCCACGCTCGCCGGAATTCATGGGTCACAAGGGAACTGAACCACTCAGCGAGCCTTTTGTCACGAACTCAGGAACTGTGCAACAAAACGAAGAGATAAGGTTGACGAGGTGAACCTTCGCCTTTCCTTTTGCATTCGCCACTGACTGGAACACGTTGAGTTGAGTCGGTGAAGGGCTTTCGTGTTCCCATTGTCGAAGAAAACGATCAACGCAAGGTACCAGCCAGCTCGGTCTCGGTATCTGCCACTTACTGTGCGATTTACCTTCAGACTTGGAGATGGTATTTATGGTGTCAATGCTCTCCACAATCTTGCCACTGGCATTGTGCGTTGAAGGTGTGTCTGCTCTGTTATGGTTGGAAGCCGCCACCAACAACGATGACCCACAACACAAAAGACGAAGAATAGTCTTTGCGAACCGATTCCAATTCCGAAGGGAATAACTCGATGTGGCTGATTTATGCTGGGAATTTGAGAATTTATGATCATAAAGCTGATTTGTAAAATGTTTAAGGTAAGGTCGAAACTTGAGCCAATATAGGCCTTTGGGTTAGAATATTGAAAACTGAGAAATTCGTTTATTTGACATTTATAGTAATCACCCGAGCAGGAGAAATTACCTTAATAATACCTCATTCAGTTATTGATACCATATTATGTTATGTATTTGTTTATTTTTTATTTATTTATTTATTATTTATTCTTAGCGTTCTGCCTGAAGTCCGAAAGTTAAGCTGGGACAAAAGACAGTGGCAGATAGGCAGATAAGTGAACGCACCAAAATACGAATTTTCAACTCTAACGTGAAATCTGTGCTGTTATACACTAGCGAAACATGGTGTGTATCAGTGGAGAACACTCAGGTGTTCATTAACAGATGCTTGCGGTATATAATTCGGGCCTGGTGGCCTCACAACTGGATCTCAAACAACGAGATCTATCGTCGTTGTCACCAGAGGCCGATAGCAACAGAAATTCGGGATCGGAAGTGGGGCTGGGTCGGCCACACTCTGCGTAGGGGCGGAAACGAAATCTGTAAACAAGCATTAGACTGGAACCCAGCGGGACATCGCAGCAGAGGCAGACCCAGAGGCTCATGGCGGCGAAGCCTCAATAAAGAAATAAAAGAAGTCGACCGAAATCTAACCTGGCAACAGGTTAAAGCGATAGCCGGGCAACGCTCAGGATGGAGATCTTTCAAGTCGGCCCTTTGCACCACCGGAGGTGTACAGGATCCATAAGTAAAGTAAGTTCCTCCAGGAATTCCTTCGGAAGTTCCTCCAGGAATTCCTCCGGAAGTTCCTTAAGGAATTCCTTCGGAAGGTCCTTCAGGAATTCCTTCGGAAGTTCCTCTAGGAATTCTCCCGGAAGTTCCTCCTGGAATTGCTCTGAAAGTTCCTTCCGGAATTCCTCCGAAAGTTCCTCCGGAAGTTCCTCCAGGAATTCCAAGGAGAACTTCCGTTCCAAAGATATACAAGAGGAGCTTCCGGGAGAATATCGGGAGGTCCTTCCAGGAGAAATCCTGGAGGAACTTTCCGAGGAATTCCTGGTGGAACTTTCCGGGGGAATTCTGGAGGAATTCCGGGAGGTCCTTCCAAGAAAATTTCTGGAGGAACTTCCGGAGGAATTCCTGGAGGAACTTTTGGAGGAATTCCGGGAGGAACTTCGTGGGGAATTTCTTGAGGAACTTCCGGGTAAATTCCTGGAGAAACTTCCGGGGAATTCCTGGAGGAACTTCCGGGGGAATTGCTGAAGGACCTTCCGGAGAATTCCTGGAGGAACTTCCGGAGGAATTCCCGGGGGAAATTCCGGAGGAATTCTAGGAGGAACTTCCGGAGAAATTCCTGGAGGAAATTCCGGAGGAATTCTTGGAGGAACTTCCGGAGAAATTCCTGGAGGAACTTCCGGAAAAATTCCTGGAGGAAATTCCGGAGAAATGCCTGGAGAAACTTCCGGAGGCATTCCTGGAGGAACTTTCGGAAGAACTCTTGGGGGAACTTACGGAGGAACTTCCGAAGGAATTTTCGCAGGAACTTCTGAAAAAATTCCTGAAGGAACTTCTTAAGTAACTTAAGAAATCTAGAGGAAATTCCCAAGGAGCTCCTGGAGAAACTTCCGGAAGAACCTCTGTAGGAATTTTTCGAAGAATTACTGGAGGAACTTCGGAAGGAATCTTGAGGAACTTGCGGAGAAATTTGTGGAGGAGCATTCGGAGGAATTCCTGGTGGAACTCCAGTAGGAATTTCCTGAGGAACTTCCGAAGGAACTTCTGGAGGAACTTTCGAAAGAACTCTTGGGGAAACTTAGGAAGGAATGTTTGCAGAAACTTCGGAAGGAATTCCTGAATTTCTTAAGGAACTCCTGAAGGTACTTCTGGAGAAATTACTGGAGGAACTTTCGAAGGAATCTAGAGGAACTTCAGGAGGAAGTCTTGGAGGAACTTCCGAAGGAATCTTGAGGAACTTGCGGAGGAATTCCTAGAGGAATTCGTGGAGGAGCTTTCGGAGGAGTTTTTGGTGAAACTCCATGCGGAATTTATTGAGGAACTTTTGCACGAACTTCCGGAAGAACTCTTGGGGGAACTTACGGAGGATTTCTTAGAGGAACTTCCGAAGGATTTTTTGCAGGAGCTTTTGAAGTAATTTCTGAAGGAACTTTTTAAGGAATGCCAGGAGGATTTTCCGAAGGAATTACTGAAGAAACCAAGGAAGGAATTATCAAAGGAATCTTTAAGAACTTCTGGAGGAATTCCTGGAGGAGCTTCCGGAGAAATTCATGGAGGAACTTTCAGAGGATTTTTTGGAAGAACTTATGGAGGAATTTCTGGAGGAACAATTTCTACAGCCACTTTCGAAGAAGCTCGAAAGAAGCGCTGGAGGAACTCCGAAGGAATTTGTGAAGGGACTTTCGAAGGAATCGCTGGAGAAACTTCCAAATGAATTCTTGGAGGAACTTTATGTAGAATATGGAGGACCTTCCGAAGTACTTTAATTAGTGCTTTTTTCATCGCAATTAAGTACAACGAAACGGAGCTTCCTGAGAACTTTATGGAGGATTTTCCTGAAGGAACTTCCGAAGAAATTTCTGGAGAATCTTCATGTAGGTTATTCCGAATGATTCCTGGAGTTCTCTTCGGAGGAACATCCGAGCGATTTCAGCAAAAACTTCCGAAATTATTTCTTAATGAACTTCCGGTGCAATTCCTGAAGGAACTGAAGGATCTTCTGGAGAAATTGGTGATGGAGCTTCCTTTTCGGAATTAAGTACAACACTTCTGAGCCTCCAGAGGAATTCCTGCAAGAACTTCCGGCGGTTCAAGACATCAAAAAATAGTATTCCTACTGTTCTGATCGAGGTTCTGATATATTTGAAGCAGTCACTGAATCAACTAGAATTTAATCAAAAGTTTATTAAAATAATTGAAATTAAATCGTCTCTAGAAATAATTAAAATCATCTGTAAAAAATAAAGAATTTCTTTAAAACTTGAAACGTCATATGAAACCTGTCCGGCAAATCCGCATGCATTGCGTTTTGCATCTGCGGCAATCATGCGGATTTTTTTAGTACAAACCGCTTGCCGTTGCCGTTCCGTTGCTGCACTCCATTGCGTTTCCCCCTTAACACACATCGACCGGCCACACAGACTTGAGGAAATCCACGACACAAGTCTGTTTGAAAATCCCAGACGTGATAGTTTACGAAGCAGTGTCTTGTGGTCAATTTTGTCAAAAGCCGCCTTGAGGTCCGTGTAAATCATATCTACTTGCGATTTTTCTTCCATAGCTGTCAAGCAGGTGGTAGTGAACTCCAATAAATTAGCATGAAGCATGAAGGACATGATCTCTAACAATGATCTCAAAAACCTTAGAAGGAACAGGCAAGCTGGTAACACCACGATAGTTTTCAACGTCCTTACGGTCACCAGATTTAAATACAGAAGACATGTGAGACCGTTTCCAACAGTTGAAATCAACTATGTGTTGTTGAAAATTGGCATCATGTTTAGAAATAGTAAAACAACAAATCTCGCACATGCATCACAAGCACAGACATCAAAATCAAGCAACTTGCTGGTTTGTATCTTATCCTAAATTCGAACAAGATTATACGCAGAGCGGACGCAGCGGAGCGGTGACAGCAACACGAAGGCACTGATAGCATTTTCAACGGAAAAACATCGCATTGGCAGGGGTCGTCGGCATCGGTGGTCGTCATTCAGTAGATGTGTAGTAACCTAAAGTAGATGTGATTCAACCTCAACGAACCAGCATTTTAAGTAAATATCTTGCGAGAAAATTTCACAGAATGCTCTGAATTTCCAGTCTCTCGCATGCTTCAGGACTGTCTCTCTAGAATCCCAATGCAAAGTGGCTTGCGCGCGACTTGAATTGACTTAAATTTCATTTATTTATAATTTTGTGTGTTTACAGTAGTTTTTTTTAAACATGTTAAGTGGTTGGTTTTTAAGGCCTTCATCTTTGGTTTGAATATTCCCTAATTCCCTGGTATTATTATGATCTTGTTATTCTATTTCACATAACAGCCTTGAGGAGGCCATGATTCATGTAGTAGTAGTAATATTCATTTTTATTTTTACAATTTTTGTACATTTAAAGTGTTTGGCTGACTTGACCCTTCATCTAAGCTTTGTATTACAATTCCAATCAATGTAATAATGATAATTGTGTATTTTTTATTTCAAAACTTTGTCTTGTACATGGCGATTAGTAAATCGAAGCCTATTGAGTCCTGCCTTCTACAACAAGCACAGTGTATGAAGGGCTGTGCGACAAAATATCAAAAGGGCAAAACGTTGAAAGAACAAATTTAAAAAATCTTCAATGCAATCTACCTATTTGAAACAAAATCTTGAATAATATGTTAACAACATACTTCTGAACTAAAATCATAAGTCTGAAGGTACGGACACCTCCATGTCAGAGACATGAAAGCTATTTTTCCGAACAGCTCAGTTGCTTCGTTGCAAGAGAATTGAAGCATCCTTTTACGCTTTTTGGAAGCCTCCATCCAAACAACTCGAAGCCTCCTTCAAGAGATTCGGAAACCTCCTTCAACATGTTCGAAAGCCTCCTTTTGAGTGGCTAAAACCGCTTTTCAAGAGGCTCGGAAGCTTCTATTCAGGAGGCTCGGAAGCCTTTTCTCAAGAGGCTTGGTAGGCTTCTTTCAAGAGGGTCAGAAACATCTTTTCAAGAGGCTCGGAAGTTTCCCTTCAAGACGCTGGGAATTCTTCTTTCAAGGGGCTTGGAAGCCTCCTTTCAAGATTCTTAGAAGTGGGCTCGGAAGCTGCCTTTCAAGAAACTTGGAAGGCCTTTTTCAAGAGGCTTGGAAGCCTTTTTCAAAACCACCTGGATATGTACTTTTAAGAGGCTCGAAAGCTTCTCTTCAAGAGGCTTGGAAGCATACTTTTAAAAGCCTCAGAATCCTCTTTTAAAAGAAGCTCAGAAGTCTCATTTTAAATGGCTTGAAAACCGGATTTTAAGAGGCTCTGGAGTTTCCCTTCGAGATGCTCGGAAGCCGTACTTCGAGAGTTTCGGAAGAATCTATTCAAGAAGCACGGAAGCCTCGTTCCAGGAGAGAAAGCGAAATTCTTCTTACAAGAGGCTTGGAAGCGTACTTTCAAGATGCTCAGAAGCCTCCTTTTGAGTGACTCGAAAGTCACCGTTTAAGAGGCCCAGAAGCCTCCCTTCAAGAAGCTTGGAAGCCTCCCTTGAAGAGGCTCGAAATTCTTCTTTCAGAGACTTGGACGCATACTTTCAAAAAAAAAACTCAGAAACTTCCTTTTAAGTTGCTCGAAAGCCGCCTTTCAAGAGATTCGGAAACCTCCTTCAAGAGGTCAAGTCTCCTTTCAAGAAGCTCGTAAGCCTCGCTTCAAGAGGCTCGTACACACTCAGTTCAGCTCGGCATTTTTTTATTCTTTTGCCGAGATCCGCACAGCTGACCGCTTGGTTCCTGACTTTTTGCTGATATCTCAGCTGAAAAAGTCATTTGTTTACTGCGGCACTCGAAGAAGCCGCGGTAATCATACGTCCATTCAACTGATATTTCAGCAAACGAACTTAAACCGAGAATCGCACAGCCGAGATCGGTGAAAAAATTTAAGTGTGTAAGTTTCCCTTCAAAAGGTGCGAAATAGATCTTCTAAGAACATTGGAAGCGTACTTCCAAGTGGCTTGAAAGCCGCTTTCAAGGGGCTCTGAAGCCACCCTTCAAGATGCTCGGAAGCCTTCCTTCGAAACGATAGGAAGCCTCCTATCAAGGGCTCAAGCCTCCCTTAAAAAGGCTTGAAGAAGCTCGATAGTCGCCTTTCAAGAGGCTCTGAAGCTTCTTTTCAAGAGGTACGGAAGCCTCCAATAGACAAAAAAGTCCTGTAGGAAGCTTGATGCATAAATGTGCTTTGAATTGGAATTTTTCACTAAGTAGGGGTACCTCAATAAATGCAAAAGTTCGAAGGGTACTTCTCAAGAAAAAGGTTGAGAACCACTGATGTACACTAATATTTACATTGAAAATTTAACACCGTTTTATCAACCTGTTGCCTGAAAATAAACTAACGATCGAGGGTCAAGCCAAGGTAGTCTGCCTCATTGGCCCATTCTACAGTCGTGCCATTGAGCATGATTTTACAGTTTCCAGGCGGAACATGTTTGGGGGGTTTAGAGTGGGGGCAAATGGTGACCTGGGTCTTCGCCGACCAAAAGTAATATGCACAATTATACTTCAGGCATAACATATTCTGTTATTACAATAGGGAAGAGGTTCGGTAATGGGCACCCTACGTATCTTTTGACAGATAACAGATGCTGTTATTCTGACAACCGTCATTTGTTTGCTATAGTAACAAGATGTTTTGTGCTCAATATCAAACCAAATAGACATCTCTACTTTGAACTACGAACAAATCAATTTTTTTTACAAGAAAAACAATACGAAAGTTTTATTTAACCTTTTTCAAAGTATCAGAAATTAAAGTGATTTGAAAAAATGAGTTTCAATGCGTATTTATACAGTAGATTTAATCTACTTTGAGGACCAATAACGATTGCCGTAAAAATTTTAAAGCAAAATTTTTTTCTTCACATTTCAAGAAGGCTGCAAAATTCGGTCGTGGGCACCCTCATTTTAACGTCAACTCAAATAGTGCTGCAGTTGACCCATAACTTATTTTTAATGGCGTTTTCAACCAGTTTTTATAATTATTTAGACATAATTTATAGAAATAATGAGTTTAAATAATATTTTTATGTATTGGACATGTCTAGTTATTGTAAACATACTTTTTTGAACTAAACATTGACCAAGATGCATTCTACGGGAGTCCTATTGCTGTCCTATTGCTTGCTGTTGAATATTGGTAAAATCGGACTATGTGATCAAAATTTATGCCCAAAATATTATTTTTGCAATTCCTGATCATGATATTTGGTTTACAGTTCGCATTTGAGTGATAAAACGGCCTACTTTTCCATACCATTGGAATTGGTGCTTTAATGATCATTATGCAACCCAAATGGGTTGCATAAAGTTCATTATAGCACTCATTTGGGTGCTATAATGGAAAACCAGCATTGGAACAATAGTATCATGACCACATTTTGCTCAATTTGCTTGGGTGAGCGTTCAAATTGTGTATTCTCTGAGTCGCGTAATAAATGAAAGAGTTTAATGGGCATGACATCAAAATTCCCAAAGACAGATTTATCTATCGCTATATGTCCTGTTTAGCATTCAATATGTCACGATAACATGGAATCTGTTTGTTTTCTGCAAACAACATGATTTTTTGGCCAGATTTGTCGTAAAACGTAAATCAGACAGTACCATTTTGGTCCAGATTTACCATTTTAAAGCCCATTTTTCGTCATTGCAAAAAATAGCGTGTGCAACTCGTTGCAAAACTCGATTTTTTCAGCACTCGTAGTATTTATCCAACTCGGCAAGCCTCGTCGGATAAACGTACAACTCGTGCTGAAAAAATCATCTTTTTGCAACTAGTTGCACAAACTACTATTTTGTAATGAACGAGAAAGGCACTATTGCCGCTAGGGTGATTAATCAGGTTTTTTTAATGCAATATACGTAAATGAATGGAAAAAATTAAATCCATTTACCTAAAGTGCAGTTTTAATCATTTCTAATGCATGAGAAAGGCATGGTCACTGCACTGCTAGATGGATTGATCTGAGTTTTTGAGTGCCTCCTGACTATTAGAATAAACAAATTATTCCTTTTCTTTAAATCGAGGTGGTTTTGATTTTTCTTCTTTATTTTCTACTGGATTTTCAAGAATTCCATTCGTATACAAATGTCCGCATTAGACCAACTAGGGCCAAAGTTATAGACCAACGGCAAAAGGGTGTCCACAACCGACCCGAGAAAATGAATAACTAATTGATAACAAATCCTATTATCCGGTTATTGGACATATCGTTAACTGAACTTGTTATCATTTTGGCCGAATTAACAGCCAACATGACAAAAATGATACCATAGTTTTGTTCTTGAAATAACTACATGAAAACAAATTAAGTTATCACTGATACCAAATGGATAACACATTTTGTTATACACGTTATTTACTCAAATAACTAATTTAGTTATTATTTAATTATCAGCCACCACAATAGTTGAATCTTCTTTGCCGACTTTGTCACACATTAAATAAAAATGTTGGCATTCACTGAGATTCGAACTCGAACAGAGTGATTACACGGCGTCGTCATTAGGCACTCACCCAATTACGCTGCCTTGAGGAGCATACGAGAAGAGCACTACGCTTTCTACAATCTTGCATTTACTGAAGACTAATCATAATCAAGTCATGATGCCATGAACATTTTTTGTAAATATCAGTCGGCTGGACATAGTGCAAATCAGAATAACTTATTGATAACAAACTTAGTTATCCAGTTATATTGATAACTAGATTTGTTATCATTTTAGTTGAATTGCCAGTCAACATCAGAAAAATGATATCCGAATTTAATTAAAAATAGCGAACCGTAAATCGATTTCAGTTCTGGGTTTTGTTCAAACTAAACCACAACCTTGTATTTGGGGAGTGAAACGCTTCATGTTTTCATATGCATATATAAACACTGTTGATCTTAGGAAGAATTAATCCGTGAAAAATGTTGCTGTTTGTTGGGACTTTACCGGAAGGGGCCCGGGGCCGACAGTTTTCGGGGGGCCCTGAATGTACGAAAAAGGTTGATTTTGGTACATAGGTTATGTGGGGGCCTGGGACCATGGCCCCACCGGAACTGGTGCGTTTAAACACCTCCAATGGATTTTCTATTTCTTATCTTGTTATTCCCATATGCGTCGACCGTTCTTTCAACATGGACTATTGGAGGTTTGACTGCAGATGATCTTACCCGGGTTTGTATGTTTGTATGTTTGTAACCTAGGTTCAAACTGTCAATAGTTGAGCACATTGATAGATCGACTAAAGTGCGAACATGATTGTTTTCTCCACAACACACTAGGTTATTGCAATTTGGATGCACTGTTGAACCCAAGACGAATTATAATGCAGTTAGTCAAGACTATTCACCATTCCTGAATGAGCCCATGCCCTTGGATCATATGTTCCGGGAGCTGCAAAGCCATTTTAAGTACTTATTAAACTACAACGCTTAGATACATATTTCATTATTCAACGACACCTGAAATGAAAGTAAAGTTAATAAGCATAGCAAATAAGAAAATTTCAACTTTTGTGTAAATTCCTTTGTTGACAGATAAATAAACAAATCAATAGATATCGTTGGTAACGGGGAAAATTATATTATTTATTTTATCTGCCTTTGATCATCAGGGGACCCTACTCTCCTACCAAACGCATCACAAATTATTATTCGTTTGTATTGAAATACCTCAGCACGGTATGTCTATATGCACTTCGAAAGCTAAGTTGGACTAATTTTCCTTTGCCATCATACGAAGCTCGTTGTATGCTTATTAATATCCAAACTTTAGGTAATAGGCGTGAGTTAGCAATGACATTATTTATAAATAATTTAGTTCACAAAAAATCGATTCCAATGAACTATTAACAAAAATATTTTTTTCACCGCATCTCGGCAGTTACGTCAACTTCAAATATTTTTAACAGATTATTATCAAACAAATTATGCAAAACTAAAAATTGTGATGCTATTGACTTTAGTATGTCCAAATCAAAATTAAAACAGTATTTTTGCAATCGTCTAATAGTACAATTACTTATATCACACAATATTGTAATCTATAACTAAAACATGTACTTTATTATTATAGGCTCTCAATGTAACAATGCGGTCTACTAGCTTGATTGACGACAAATAAATAAATAAAAATATAGTCTATGCATATTAATTTTTGGTATTTTTGGTCGGGCAGTGCGTCTCGGAGACTTTTGGTACACTTTTTCCATCTTCTGCTAAAAAATAAACAATGCTTAAAAAATATGAAGAAAATGGTGCATCGCACCACATAAGCTTCATATAAGGTCGGTGTCTTGGCTGAATGTGACAAAAGCAGTATCACTACTCGGTGAATTAAGTTGTTTTCAAAATATTTCAATAAATAATTCTTGCACAAATGGCATAAATTCTTGCATGCTGTTCCAGGCCGAAAAAAATAGGAGAAATACTATGTTATTTAAGTGCATTGTTTATAATCTCGCGATTATCATCGAATATTCGAGCACCGAAAGCTGTCCCGATTTGATAAAGCAGTGGGCATTATAAATTTTCCGGATATAATCGAGTCCAAATCCTGTTTTTTATGCATTGCCAGTGCTCCCTGGACGAGCTTAGCCCCATGCTACACAAAAAACGATTTCGAATAAATGGATGGGAAATTCACGCAGTACGATCTCGATTCCTGCAATTTTTGTTCTGTGCGAAGCGCTGGTATCGCACGCACTTCTAACAATACGGCCGACGCGATTCGTCGTTACTTGAGCTGCTGGTGGTTGCCTGGTGGTGTGGTGATTTCAGTCGAAATATGAATTATGAACCCAACGCAACGCCGGTACACTGCTCTGCTGTTACTGTATTGGCATTTGGCAATATATGTACTGTGAGGGCTGGTATCCCGCATCGTTCTCATTCTAAGCCCCAGGACCGAGCCTGATAGAGGTTGACCCAGGTCAGTGCTCAGTGGGTGAGAAGGCGATCCTTTACTGTGGCATACGGTGCTTTGTATTGGACGCTGGACGGATAATAAGTGAAAAGTGGTCAAAAGTATTGCAAGATTTGGTTATTTTGAATTTCGGGAGATCTGATGTAATATTGGTGGGAATTATCTCAAAATATTGATTATATTAACATTAAATAACAATATAAAAAATACTATTTTGGTGAATTCTTTAAAACAATTGATTTTTTTTTACTCAATTTACCATCGTGCACCGAATTGGTTAGTGAACTCGTCCCATGTCGGCTGTTGTTTGGGATAGGCTTTGGCCACTGTTATTTATTGATACCAGAGGACAGGGTCAGCGGGAGAAGTAGATTGGAGCGGTTGAGCTGAGCGCTGTTGCTGGGAAAACGCATTCAAACAAATGCGATTTCCTACGGGCTCTCGTCGGCTAAAGAATGTGCGATTGAAAATTCTTCCCTATCGTCGTCCAGTCAGGCAGCGTAGCGCGTACGAGTGGGTTCACCACGTAACTCAACAGCAGGCATTGTGTGTTGTGCAGTAAATTTTTCGAGCCATTAGAAATAGGAATTGATTTCGGGGGTTTCACCGTTGTTGGCGATAAAAAAAGCTTATGGGATCGGTGAATTTCTCGTTTTTTTAATAATTGGAAAACGGTTCAGAATATACACTACACTAGTTATTTAATCTAACTAACAATCATTTTTTATAAAGTTTGAACTTTTTTCATTTCCATTCAGAGTGTTATTTAACAACGCCATTTGACAATGTTTTATTCAGTTAAAATTATGAAGTATTCTATTCTCATAGAAGCTATGACTCGTTAAAGAAAGATTAATTAGAATAAATTGTAACGATCGATTTACAATCCTCCTAAATATTTAAGGCCTATGGTTGTACAACCTTTTGCAAACTTTAGCCACTTGAAAACATACCGCAGCATTACATTCCAAAATGCTCATATTAGCAATGTTAGCTCACTCAAAGTAACGAGGTAGACAATGCACCTGGTTTTCGAGCAACACTAATTCGATAGATTCCCATTCCTATTTTGTTTGGTCTACACCGCCAGACAATAAATTCGAATCGAGAACCGGCTGATCGATTTTAACCTCAGCCTTCCATCAAAAGATCGGTTTTGGAGCCTTTGCTTAGTACGAAAGAGGCAAAAAGAAAAAAAAAATAAACATTAAATTTGAAGAAAGCAAATAAGTATTGAAATTGATAAAAAGAACATGGAGTAAAACATATTTTTTGAGTTAAATTAGATAAAAACATTGAAATTGGAAACAAAGTTAAATTGATGAAGACGTAAATAAATGGATAGAAGAAAAAAACGGAATAATCCACCTTGCGGTGATGATGCCTTTCCCATGTATTATAAAATAAGAAAACACATAAGAGTAACAAGACAAGCACATAATAGAGGTCAACATTACACTTTAGGGAGATAGATTCACAGATAACTCTGGAACGCAATAACCGATCAGGCAAATTTTTTATAGGAAACAACAATCCGTGTCATTGCAATCTGTTGCGAGCAAATCGGATAATACCAAGTACTAAAAAGTGTGGCTCACATTTGTGTACACATACACACACATACAGACATCACCTCAGCTCGTCGAGTGGAGTTGATTGATATATAAAACTATGGGTCTCCGAGCCTCTATTTTAAAAGTTAGGTTTTGGAGTGATTCTATAGAGAAATTCTCTGTGAAATGTAAGGTCGATTTATATTTGTATTTTTTGATTACCCATAAATTTTAAATATACATCCTTTATGATCAAAAAAACATCATCTGCATCATTGATTTACCATTTTAACTCTGGTGTAACGTTTGACAAGGGCCTAAGCAAAAACACCTTGAACACTTAAAAAAAATATAACTTGAAAGCGGCTTGTTCGATCATTCTGGTGTCTTTGGCAAAATTCTAGGTAATCAATGGGGCTATGTGAACAAAATATACACTGTAAAAAAAAAATTCATACATTGAAAATAAAACTTAAAAATTGATTTTCTCAAAAACAAATCTTTCAATATTTTTAGTTTTTTTATATGTTGTAGCAGATAATATATGTATTATTTTGCACTATCGGTTCATGATGGAGAAATTATGGACAAAAAAGTTATAATTTTTTGAAATAAGTTGGTTTTTTAATAAGAAAATTATTTTGAGCTTTTTAGTGGAATGTCTTCATTTGACGAGTTAATACAATCCCATTGAATTCCACCACTTAATTGTATCTTGACAGATACGTATTTCGACCTCAACAGTAAGGCCGTCTTCAGTGTCTCGTACTTGACTCGACTTGAGTCGAATGACAAGTGGTTTTTTAAAATGGTTTTAAATATTATTTTGACGTTTGTATCAACTCGATTTTATGAAAGTACGTTGAATTTCCAATGGAAGATACAAAATACACCTTTTTTTTAATTTCCCGTCTTTTCGAATGTTTTTCGAATCTATTTAACATAGAATCAACTTTTACTGCCATCATCGAAAGTAATGGATTAAAATGTAAGTATTGGAGCAGTGGTTGGTCATTTGCATGGTGTCATTCTTCTTCTTATTGGCATTACATCCCCACACTGGGACAGAGCCGCCTCGCAGCTTAGTGTTCATTAAGCACTTCCACAGTTATTAACTGCGAGGTTTCTTAGTCAAGTTACCATTTTTGCATTCGTATATCATAAGGCTAACACGATGATACTTTCATGCCCAGGAAAGTCGAGACAATTTCCAATCCGAAAATTGCCTAGACCGGCACCGGGAATCGAACCCAGCCACCCTCAGCATGGTCTTGCTTTGTAGCTGCGCGTCTTACCGCATGGTGTCATTATATGTGAAAAAAATTACTTTGTAAACACTAAATATTTTGTTTTTTGAAACACACACTTAGGGTCATATTTTTTATAAAAGAATGAGTCAACCATACTTAAATATATGTTATAGCGGAAGATGAATATTAATCTCTGCACATTGAGTCAAGATAAGCAAAAATTTAAAAAAAACATTAAAAACACAAAGAGGCAGGTAATTCTAAGAACGTAAATAAATTGATTTCAGATAATGATATGTAATATTCTAACCAAACATAAATATTCGCGCAACGATCGCATGTTATAGTTAGCTAGTAGCATAGAAGAGGAAGGGAATGATTATTCATAGCCTGGAGACAATAAAATTTAGATCAGCATCAATTATAAATTAAACTGTTCCAAAAAACTCCAGTACTACTGAAAATGATGTAAGCTAAGCGGTGATTCGTCTACTACTTTTTAAAGTTTTTCAACCCCCATTTTCCCTCTGTCACTATTTTTGGTATACCTAATGTACACACTGTCACAAAATGTTAGACCCCCTGCCCCTTCAGCTTTAGACGTCATTGTTGAATGACCCCTAGTGTTGGAATCAAAAGATAGATTTGAGAAATACAAAATCGGACTGTTAGGACTTAACAATTTCAACTCCTGACTATAATTTCTTAATTCATGTAAGCCCAAAACATAGTAAATACAAGTTCACACACTGTAACCAATTCCCAGAGGTTGAAAAATTCAAACGTGTCCTCTACTATTGGTACAAGCATTTTTGAATTTATTTTCAATATTTGTCCATCCTGATGTGCAATATTGAATAAAAGCCTTCCGCTGAAACATATTTCAAATATTAGTATGGTTGAAAGATTCTTTCTCAAAATAGTTGACCCTGACTGCCCCATTACTAACATTTTGGACAATAGATATCGATGATGGTAGTAAGATTTGATTCTATGTTAAATAGATTCGAAACCGGAAATTAAAAAAATTGGTGTATTTTATCTTCAAACCGTTCTATCTCAGAAACAACTGCACTTAGAAAAAAATTGATATATATACCTTTTGCATTGGAAATTGAACGTACTTTCATATCAAATAAATAAATCAAATTGACAAAAACGTAAAAATAATATTTCAACCATTTTTGAAAAACTAACTTATTTAAAAATTTATAACTTTTTTGTCCAATACATATATTATCTGCTACAACATATCAAAAAATAAAAAATATTAAAAAATACGTTTTTGAAAAAAATGATTTTTAAATTTTATTTTCAATGTTTGAATATTTTTTTTCACAGTGTATATTTTGTTCACATAGCCCCATTGATTATCTAAAACATCGCCAAAGACACCAGAGTGATCAGACAAGCCGTTTTCAAGTTATATTTTTTTGAACGTGCTCAAGGTGTTTTTGCTTAGGCCCTTATCAAAAGTTACACCAGAGTTAAAATGGCAAACCAATGATGCATATAATGTTTTTTGGCCTTAAGGGATGTATATTCAAAATTTCAGGGTAATCCAAAAATACAAAATTGAAATCTTGAAAAAAATCGTGATTTCACAGAGAATTCTCGCTTAACTTTTCAAAAGGACCTAAGTCACATTTTTCATTAATTAATTTGAATACCGCATTCAACAGAAAAAACATGAAAGTTTTTGATTACAGTACTCAAATTAATACATGAAAAAAATGTTACTTAGGTCCTTTTGAAAAGTTAAGCGAGAATTGCTCTATAGCTTTTATGTATATGTACACGGAAGAAAAAAGTACCCAAAATTGAGTACTTTTAAACTTACTTTTGAGTTATTTTTTCTCTTCGCTTTCATCCACTCTTTCTTTTGTTGTCAAAACAAAAGAGACAAACAATCCAACGACGCCAGTTCAATACGGGAAGCCAATTTTGAGTTTTATTACCTGAGGTCGAAATTGAGTGAATTTGGGTCAATAAATTTGGGTCAATAAATGTTCCGGTGGGTACTTTTTAACCTGGGAGTAACGGCGAACTACTTCGACCCTACTTACTCAATTTTGGCTTCCCGTACGGATGTTCGAGGTTGGGTGAATTAAACTCACTATTGGGTAGTTTATTTCTTCCGTGTAGCGTTGCGTTGCGTGGTAACGGAGTATTTCGTAGACTGCATACTGATAGCTGTCATGTATATTTTTTAACTTTCTTACCCCAATTGCTTATGGATTACTATTTGGGATATAATAGCAACCCAATTGGAGGTCCAAAATGATAAAGCATGAAAGCTACCATTGCCGGCCACGCCCATCTTCTCCGTTACTAGGGAAAGGAAGGAAATGATGATATGACATCTACTTAACGAGAGGCCAGCGACTCACCGACGCGTCGCGACGCCCTCATAGATGTCAAGGAGTTGAATCGTTGGTAGGGAATTTGGAATATCATCATAAGCAAATGATATAAGTTTGTACAGACGTTGGGAGTGACAATGCTAAGAAATTTACGTCACTCCGTTCTCCATAGTGTTGCTTCTTCTTGGGGTGGGACAAGGTATTAGACTTGCCCTGGCTAATTAGCCTAGGTTTAAGCGCCAATACTTGCTCTCTAAAACGAGAAAGAAAAAAAAAATGTTACTCCCACCTCCCAATACTTGTCAATAGTCACTTTCCTTATTGGTTACAGAAGAAACTTCGGCAAAGATAAAAATCATAATTTTTGTCAACAAAAAATACAGATGCGAATTTTAACATGATTTTTGAGCTGTACCACCAACAGGCGGTAAGAGTATTAGGGCTATCGCTGAGAGTTACACTAATACTTTTGCAGATAAGCGACATACAATCGGTGGTAATTAGATCGGAAAGCTCTTTCCTTCGTTAAAAATTTCTTGCATCTTAAAGACTATAGAATTGATTTGTTTAATCGCTGACAAGAACTAAGCCAAAATTAGCATGGGCCTTGCCTCCAGAACGTAGATAAAGTTTCAGATATGATATAACACATAAGTGTAAGAACAATATGAATCAGATAGATCTCACCAAATTAGAACCGTAGAATCGATGTTACTCCTTGGCGCATTCAAAGAAGCCACCTGATTTGAAACAGGTTTGTATGGAAACATTATGGCACACAAAAAAGGATTTCATTTCACTCTCGGATTGTTCGATACTAGCGTCGTTTCTTTCACCAGAAAACGATTCCGATTCCAGAGTGTCATAAACCTCACCGACCGCACGTCCGCGCGCAAAGCTTACTTCGATCGCTCTATAGCTTTTATCTGGGACTTTTATGTATATGTAATGTACTAAGTATACGAGAAAGGAAAAAAATGGCAACAGAGACAAAAAATAAAAAATAAAATGCAAAGGTGCATCCTAATCGGGCTGTATGGAAAGGTAACGAAGGACTACGCAGCCTCACGTAACGGTTTCTGTACGTAGTAACAGAACAAACCCAGTAGGTATTACTTAGGGGTTGGCAGTAAGTGTTACGGTATCATGTCTACATATTTCTATTGGAATTTCACATTCTCTATGAAAAAGACTGAAACATCCAAGTGAAAATTTTCTCAAAAGATTCCGATTTTGGGTTTGTTGACGTTTGTGAATGGAAATGCACATTATTGAAAATAAAATCATTTTTGCAAACACCAGAAATGCGCCTTTCCCGAGTTTGTCTTCTCTCTTCTGGTAAATATGATGGTCCTGTTCTGTCAAGAAAAGCTTTTGTTAGTTGGGTAAATACGCCATTATTGGGTAAAATACATTTTGTTGGTTGGGTAAAATGTTAGTTTGTTGAGGTTGAATGATCTGCAGCAACACGCCGACCACCGACCACCAATGCGATGGTTTTCCGTTGAGAATGTTACCAGCGCTTTCGTAGTCCTTTTATGATAGTTCAGAAATATTGTAAGGGTGGTATCTCTAAGTCAGTGTTTTTTTACAAGGAGTAATCCATTGTGCAGGGAAGCTCCCCGTGCACCACATGTGACAAACTACCACCCTGCTGTCGAAGCAGCTTCTCCAAATTGTCACTCGCCCCATGAGAGTCTAATTTGGGTGCTCACCCTAACACTCCACTGGCATGCCTTGAGGTGTCATTAGCGGTAATGTAGGGACCAATCAACGATACTGCGCTACGACACTCTTGCCTCAGCATGCACATTCTATACTCAAACTTCTGCCGTGCTTCGAGATAACAATAGTGGTGACGCACTATCACACCCCTGCCTCAACACACGCAGATCACTCGCTCTCTGCTTAAACAGCCACACGCAATGCCGTACCGAAGTAGGGACACTCCCCATGCCAATTGGCACTCTCTGGGCTCCTGTGCGCTTTGAGCGGCACACGGTCGCTTTGATAGGACCTGCTTGCGAACACATGTAGAGTTTTTTAGATGTTTTTAGAGTTTTTTTTAGGAGTTTAGAGTTTTTTAGAGTTTTTAGAGCCCACTGCCACACTCCACCACGTCCTAGGCAGGCCCCATAACTCGCAGAGGCCGTTGGGAGGAGTCGTAAGGCCCTTGGGCATAGTCCCTGCTGCCCTGAATTATCTAAGTCAGTGTGGTGACATACATTTTCTGGGTTGATTAGTTTGTGAGTTTGGATGAGGCTTATCTAGTTTATTTAATCTACTAAGTAGAATAAGGCAAGTTGATCTCTGGAATTCTTTTAAGCCAAGGCCTCATTCAGTCGGACACGTGAACCTGTATGTGGCTCGTAAATTATGTTTGTTTTGGTACATAAGCTTTTGTAAAGGCTTGAATACATGCCCATGCGCCCCCATTCTTATAGGATCTTTCACTGGTGTAGGCAAATCATTGCAATTCAGGAATTTCAAGTTAAGGATCGCCGTCGGGGGTGACAATGGGTCTGGGGGTGAGACTGGGTCATCGCTCTCACCGGGAGTCTGGAGGTCATAGAGGTCGTTCAAAAAGGTCTCTTATATTTTAGTCTTCTTACCCTCAGATACATTCAATCTATTCTTCAAGCATTCTAAAAGTAAAAGTTGAAACAGAGACCCATTCTCACTCTTGTAATAATTTAGGCCGGCCTAACATCCTGAAGGATGCCAGCCGGCGGTAACGTGGTCGGTGATATATGAATAATCCGTCTGTACGCTTTAGCTCTCGATTCAAGACTGTCTTTATTTTACATTTTGTTTTATAAAGAAATCTTACATCTACCTCCCACGATACATAAGCATATTTAAAGATAAACGTTTTTTTTTTGTTTACCTCCCTTCGGGTATGCTTCTGCCTGTTTCGGTTCGCCGCGACAGGCAGACAGCATTATTTCCAGTGCATTTTATTAGTCAGGCGGCGCAACCGCTTTGGTCCCTTTCGTTGATACCATTAGTTTCAGGGTGAGAGTGGTGAATCACCACATTACTCCCCCATTAACGAAAAAAACGTTTTTCTTTAAGTGTATAATATTAGGTTTACACTGATCACAATACAAAAACTAAATTTTTATGTTGAATATAAAATTTTGATTTACAATTTGTGTTTTATTAACGTTTCATGAATACTCATTGTAATATATTTTGAACTTCCTTATACTTTTACTATTATATTATTTATTGTTAACCGTTTTGATCGCCTTTTCAAATGATTCAATTTAATGTCTTCTTCTTTTTCTATTTTTTTTGTTCACAATTCTTGTTTAACCTTCCTAGTGCATTGGGGTCCATTTCGACCCAAGCACACCCAAAACAACGCTGTAACTTTGTAACGCAACGAAATAAAAATCTGAAAAACTTTCGGAAACTAAGATTTCCTGAGAAAATCAGCTTCCAGCGACATCTAGGAGAGGCGCCACAAAAAAAGTGACACATTGTGCATTGGGGTCCATTTGGACCCAAGATTTCATCACGATCACAAAAACTCAAATTTCAACCGATTTTCGATCTTTAGGCATCAAACGAAAGCTGTAGGTTCCAATAACAAGCCCACGGGGTGATTCATCCAAATTGACCACTCTAGTCCCCGGGGAACCTGTGCTAAATAGGTACTGTTTGAGCTTCTCAATTTGGCACCAATTTTTCGAGTTTTGTGCTATGAAACATAAAATTGCTTGCAAATATGTGCTCTAATGATCCCAACTGTATTTGCTATATTGTATATGCCATTTCTGGGCAAATTTATCCCTCGAGCAGTCATCGGAAAGCCCTCTGGAAGATCCGGAACATCCGTAAAATTGGCCAATTCTAAAAGTTCATCCCACAGCTTCGCGATTTTTGGTAACCATTCATTCTGGAAAATGGTGGGTCCAATCAATAGTTAAAGCCTTCTGTGACCTACAAATGTCCCAGAAACGGTCCTCTGGAAGATCCGGAACATCCGTAAAATGGCAAATTCCAAAAGTTCATCCCAGAGTTTCGCGATTTTTTTTAAAACCATTCATTGTGGAAAGTTGTGTGTGCTATCAATAGGTAAAGTCTTCTGTGACCCCGAAATATCCCAGAAACGGTCCTCCGGAAGATCCGGAACACCGGTGAAAGTGGCCAATTCCAAAAGTTCATCCCAGATCTTTGCGATTTTTTCGTAACCATTCATTCTAGCAAATTGTGGGTTCAATAAATAGTTAAAGTCTTCTGTGACCTACAAATGTCCCAGAAACGGTCCTCCGAAAGATCCGGAGCATCCGTAAAATGGCCAATTTCAAAAGTTCATCCTAGAGTTCGCGTTTTTTTTTAAAACCATTCATTCTGAAAAATTGTGTGTGCTATCAATAGGTAAAGTCTTCTTAAGTAAAGTGCTTAAGAAACGGTCCTCCGGAAGATCCAGTTCATTCGTAAAAGTGATCATGATCAATGAATATCTCAGAACATCGCGATTTTTTCGTAACCACCTATCCCAGCGAATTGTGTTTGCAATCAATAATAAAAGTTTTCGGTACTGTACGGTAATGGTACTCCAGAAGGTGGAGCTCCCGGAACAACTTGATGAACTTCTGGAGAGATTTGCGGAAGAACTCTCAGAATTCTCAGAAGAACTTCTAGAGGAATGCCTCTAAGAACTTTCCGAGGGATTACTTGATGAGCTTCCGAAGGGATTACCGAAGGAACTTCTGAACGAACTTCCGGAGGAAGTTCTTGAATAACTTCCAGAGGAGCTTCTGCAGAAACTTCGGAGGAATTCAAGGAGGAACGCCGCCACGCCGCCGTCGCTGGCTAATGATGATCTGTTACTGATCTGATTTTACGAAGGAATTTTTATTATTGATAAGAAAATTATTTTGAGATATCAGTGGAATGTCATTACTTGTCATCAGACGAGTTTGTACAATTCCATTTGATTCCACCAATTGATTTGATTCCTATATGTGATTTGACAGATACGTATTTCGATCTTAACAGTAAGGCCGTCTTCAGTGTCTCGTACTTGTTTCGACTTTTATTGTTGTCATTGCATATCACGGAGGATTTTCGCTATTGATTGCGTACATAATTCACCCATATGAATGAAAGCAAAAATTAGCAAAGCTAACTTTTGGAATTGACCATTTTCACTGGTATTCCTGATTTCCGATGTATCACAACCAAAAATAAATAAACATACGCGATTTCCACACAGACTCTCTAAGAATTATCGAAATTTAATTTTTACATACCTTCTCGGCTACTTCGACATAGAACATTATTTTAACCAACCACTGCCGAACAAATTACGCCAAATTTGGGCCTCTCAACCGAATGATGGCTGTTTACTATCAACACTGCGAAACTATTGACTTAACAATGTATCGGCATAACATTAGACAATATTTTCAAAGAACAAACATTACAAATTCAGCAATGTACATTCAAAATCTAAATTATACATCACTTTACTAAAAAAAACTATTATTTAATCATACTATAGCATTACGAAAACAAACATGTATATGTATATGTACTTGTCTACGTTGGTTGACGAAATAAAATAAATAAACTAATGGGGGATCAAGTAGAAGGTTGAGGCAATAACTTCAAATCCAAATATCCTAAAACTTTGATGAAATGTTGACATTTTCATCAGTACAGATCATTAAGCATATTTATGGCTTTGTGCTGTGAAAAAAACGAAAGCATTTCGTCATCGTCGAAAAGTTCTTCAAATTTTGCGTGGCCAATAGAAAAATCTTTGGGAAAGTCAAAACACACAAACCGGCCTGCAAAATGAATAAGGTTTGTCAATCCAGAAAACAACTCACCACATAAAGGTCATTTGTATATAGAGGATCTATACTTAAAAATACGCTAGAAGAAAACTTCTTAAGTTCTCGCTAAAACAGGGGGTGATCAAGTCTTCCCGGGGATCAAGTCTCCCCACCTTCCCCTATTGATTTCACAATCACTTCTCCGCTATGGATGTTTTCGAAATAAAATCTGGAGCTGTGGGATGAGCTTCTGGAATTCATAATTTTAGCCGATGTCCCAAATTTCCCGGAGAACCGGAGCCGTTAACAATGTTAATGTTAATGTCTAAAATATCGAATGTGATTAATTTTTGGTAGGTCACAGAGGACTTTCACTATTTACTCCACATATAATTCACCGTTACTACGTGAATGCTAGCAAAAATGCTCAGGTCTGGGATCAAATTTTGAGATTAACCTATTTTACGGATGTTTCGGGTTTCTTGAAGACCGTATTGTGGTCATTTCGGGCCACAATAGACTTTCACTATTGATTGCATTATCCATTCGATGATATAAACAGTTTCGAAATTTGCTTTGAGATGAACTTTTGAATTGGCCACTTTTACAAATGTTTCGGATTTCCCGGAGGGCCGTTGTGGTCATCTCAGAAATCTGGAACAATTTATTGCGTACACAAATTGCCCGTGTGGATGGTTATGAATAAAATAGCAATGCTCTGGAATGATTTTGTGGTATCGGCCCCTTTCGGGAACATTTGCGGGTCGCAGAAGACTTGCACAATTGATTGCACAGGAAATAAAGCTCTGAGTTGTATCTTTGAAATTGACCACTTTTACGTATGGTCCGGATCCTTCGGATGACCATTTCGGGAGCTTTTTGGATCACTGAAGACTTTCACTACTGATTGCATCTATTATTCGTCAGGATGGATGATTTTGAAATAATGCGAATCTCGAACCTTTTGGAATTGATCATTTTTACGGTTGTTCCGAAAAAATCGCAAAGCTCTGGGATTAACTTTTATAATTGGCCTCTTTTATGTATGTTTCGAATCGTCCGGAGGACCGTTTCTGGGACATTTTAGGATCACAGAAGACTTTAACTTTTTGTTGCACCCACAATTTGCCAGAATGAATGGTTGTCAAAAAATCGCGAAGTTTTGGGATAAACTTTTGGAATTGGCCATTTTACGGATGTTCCGGATCTTCCGGAGAACCAATTCTGGGCCATTTGGAGGTCACAGAAAACATTTATTATTGATTGCACCCACAATTTGCCAGAATGAATGGTTTTAAAAACATCGCGAAGCTCTAGGATGAACTTTTAGAATTGGCCATTTTACGGATGTTCCGGATCTTCCGGAGGACCATTTCTGGGACATTTGTAAGTCACAGAAGGTTTTAACTATTGATTGCCCCCACAATTTGCCAGAATGAATGGTTACCAAAAAAAGCGAAGTTCTGGGATAAACTTTTAGAATTGGCCAGTTTTACGGATGTTCCGGATCCTCCGGAGGACCGTTTCTGGGATATTTGGGGGTCACAGAAGACTTTACCTATTGATAGCACCCACAATTTTCCAGAATGAATGGTTTTAAAAAAAATCGCGAAGCTTTGGGATGAACTTTTAGAATTGGCCAATTTTACGGATGTTCCGAATCTTCCAGCGGGCCTTCCGATGACCGCCCGAGGGATAAATTTGCCCAGAAATGGCATATACAATATAGCAAATACAGTTAGAATCATCAGAGCACATATTTGCAAGCAATTTTATATTTCATAACACGCAACTCAAAAATTTGGTGCCAAATTGAGAAGCTCAAACACTACCTCTTTAGCACAGGTTCCCCGGGGACTAGGTGGCCAATTTGAATGAATCACCCCGTGGGCTTGTTATTGGAACCTACAGCTTTCGTTTGGTGCCTAAAGATCAAAAATCGGTTGAAATTTGAGTTTTTGTGATCGTGATGAAATCTTGGGTCCAAATGGACCCCAATGCACAATGTGTAACTTTTTTCTAATGCATTAGGAAGGTTAATATTATATTGTCGTATAATTATGGGCCTCGTAGTGCAGGTCCCTCTTCCCCAACATTTTGGTTTGAGGCATGAAGCAATAAATGCGGAAAACCAAATATGTTTTATGTATAAACGTGATCCTATCTCCCAAAAATATGATTTAATACGAAATCTGATATGTTTTCTGATATGATACTTTTCCTTATATTGGAATAATAAAATAATCCTATGAATGTGCTATGGGCTCTAACCACTGGCACTTTTGCTCTGGGCTCCGACCTCTGGCACTGTGGCTCTGGATTCCGACCTCTGGCTTAAAATAATGGATCATAAAAAATGTGCTATGGGATCTAACCACTGGCACTTTTGCTTTGGGCTCGGACCTCTGGCTCTCTGGCTCTGGATTCCGACCTCTGGCTTTAAATAATGGAGCATGAATGAATCTGCTATGGGATCTAACCACTGGCACTTTTGCTCAATATAATATTCCTTCTTGAAATTAAAATACCATATCAGATCATATAAAATGTGAGACAAAATTAATAGTGTTTCCTTTTATTCAGAGGAAATGAGTTTCACGTTCACATGCTCATTTAAATGATATTTCTATGCACTCAAGGAAGAGAAAAATACGACGATATAGATGCCTAAAATTTGTCTCTTTCTAACTGCATTGTTATTAGGTAGCAAATATGTGAAATGTATTCGTGATGTATTCGTTTTCAAAAATAATTTGGTTGTGCACCTGTTTCGAATACTAAAAATATTATGTTCTATTAATTTTTTGATGCACTTCCCTTCCGAATATGTTGATCCTTATTTAATCACTTGTTCTTCTGTTGTTTCGTAAAGGTTATCAGACGGATTGTGTATTTTGTTTTAGTATCTCGTATAACTCCAATCTCATTAAATATTAACAAATTGAAAAAAAATCAAAGCAAAAGTTTCATTTTACAATTTTTTGGATAATGAATACTTTTGATAAATAAACGTGATCCTATCTTTCCAAAAAAAAACATGAGAAAATAAAATAATTTTAATACGCGATCTGATATGTCATATTCATTGTGTATATTTGCATAAAAAAATGATCCTCGTATACGAACGTGCTGTGGGCTCTAACCACTTGAATTTTTACTTTGGGCTCGGACCTCTGGCCCATTGGCTCTGGATTCCGACCACTGGCATAATAAATGGATCTTTAAAAATGGCTCAGTATTCTGACCTCTGGTTCGTAGCTCTGGGTTCAGACGTCTGGCCAAAAAATAATGGATAAAATTGACACCTTTGTAAGGTACTTCATTTCCGTCTACGGAGGCACCCCGCAGGGCGCTGCAGGAAAGAAGTAGGGTCACCAATAACTTTTTCAACTCATTGAAAAATCACCGAGCCCTGTCAACCCATTTTAATCGAATGTGAATGAACATAGCATATCAGATATATTTCGAACTCAAAACGTTAATTTTTTTTTTTTTTTTTAAGTGATTTTCACGTTTACTGTATAAATGATATTTATACGCATTAAAAAAACAAAGTAAATAAAATGAAAATATCGGTTCGTGTCATTAACTTACATGCACGAGGATGTTATCGTCGTTGACCTGCCGCGATGTTGAGAGACCTCCACGTGGTGATTGATGTTGATGTGTTTTGGATTCAGATGTTGACAAATTCCTGAGTGCTGCTGAACTGGTGTAATACTGGCGAAAGCTGCTCGTCTGGGTTTCAACACCAACATTGTCACAGGACTTGTTGCTGCAGATTTTCAAGGTGCTTCACTGTCATTTCCAAGATATTAGCCTTCTCCAAATTGAATGATGAGCTGCGTCTTCCTTCATTGCGACCAACATCAGGGGTTTTCACCTCATTGAAACTTGTGTAAATTCAGATCTCGGCGACGTTTTTTTCAAGATCGGTTTATTACGTCCTCGGTTATCACTGGGACGTTCAATCATTTTAGAATTACACACTACACACCATAGGCAAAATACGTGGATCGTCGATTAGTCTTTTCTAAGATTTCACTGTTTTACTGACTTTTACGTGCAAACATTGTTTCAAACACTTTTTTTCACAGGCAAAAAAAAAAAATTGCCTGTACCACTAGGGTACTTTTCCGCTGCCACCAATGTAATTAATTTAAGCCGGCCTAACATCCTGAAGGATGCCAGCCGGCGGTAACGTGGTCGGTGATATATGAATAATCCGTCTGTACGCTTTAGCTCTCGATTCAAGACTGTCTTTATTTTACATTTTGTTTTATAAAGAAATCTTACATCTACCTCCCACGATACATAAGCATATTTAAAGATAAACGTTTTTTTGTTTACCTCCTTCGGGTATGCTTCTGCCTGTTTCGGTTCGCCGCGACAGGCAGACAGCATTATTTCCAGTGCATTTTATTAGTCAGGCGGCGCAACTGCTTTGGTCCCTTTCGTTGATACCATTAGTTTCAGGGTGAGAGTGGTGAATCACCACACTGACGATGGTAGCACATTAATTATCTAGACAATATCATCCATGGGGCTATCCATATACCACGTGAACAGGATTTGGTTAGTTTTAGATATCCCCAGGACAGCAGTTTTCCTTGTTTTTTTATGCTATTAGGACAGCTGACTTATTAGGCAAACCAATTTAGCAAAATTATTAAATCCCTACTGTGAATGCTTTTCAAGTTTTTTGTCTAGTATAACTTATTTTTATTTAGAAATCAATTTTTGAATACGATTGACAAAACCACTTGATATATTTCCTAGTAATTTCCTCAAGTTATTCCTCCGAAAAGTTTCCTTAAAAAACCTTATTTTTTTAGAAGTTCGCAAATGAATTTTTGAAGAAATTCCTGGAGTGTTTTGTGTAGAAATTTCGAAAATAATTTTTGAATTCATTTTTGAAAGAGAGCTTGAATGGCTTTTCGAAAATAATTCCCATTGGAACTGCTTAAAGTTTTTGAAGGTATTTCTGAAAGACTTCCCAAAAGAATTCCAACAGGAGTTTCCGGATGAATCCATAAAGGATTTTTAGATTTTATTTCGGAAGTTGTTCTACAAAAACTCCTTCGGAAACGAATTCCAGAAAATCTTTCGGGTATTTCTTGAAATTTCCTTCAGGTATTAGTCCGGAATTTCAGCTCGTTCCTTCAGAAATGTGTTTGGGAAATCCTTGGAAAAATAATCAAGGTATTTTTTCGAAAACTCCTTCAGAAATTCTTTTAAGAACTCTTATGGAATTTCTTGCAAAGTTCTAGGACGAAATTTCATTAAGAAATCCTAAAAAAGTTCCTGAAGGAATATCCGAAGAAAGTCCTGAAGTACTTTCCAAAGTAACTTTTCAGTTTTTCAAGGTCACTTCCGACAGTCTTGGATTTCTCCGAAAATTCTTTTAGACATTCCGTCAAAACTTCGTTCAGGAATTCGGATATACTTTCTGAAAATCCTTCGGAATTTCCTTTTGAAATATCTACGGAAAATGTTTGAGAGTTTCCTCGGAAATTGTTTCAGAATTCCTCCAAATATTCTCTAAAAACTCCTTAAGAAATTCATTTACGGATTACTTCGGAAATTTCTTTAAGCTTTGGAATTTGCTTAGGAATTTCTTCGAAAATTAATTTACGAATACCTTCGGAAGATTCCTTTAAGAATTCCATCGTTTTTTTTAGAAACTACTATTTTCCTGAAATTTCCATAGGAATTCTTTCAAAACTACCCTTAGCAATTTCTCGAGAATTTCTCTCGATTATCTATTGAAAATTCCTCCAGTAAATTCTTTGATGACTATAGGAAGCTACCTACAGACACTGATTAAACTAAATCTGTACACATCGTTCACTTTTCCTGTCGCCCTGTACGGTTATGAAGCATAGACGTTAAAAGATGCAGACTATCGAAATCTCGGAGTGTTTGAGTGGAAAATACTGCGCTCAATACTTGGCGGTGTGGTAGAAAATGGTGAATGGCGCAGCCGCATGAATCAAGAGTTGTACCAAGTGTACACAAGTGCAGACTTCGTGGTAGGCTGACAAAATACTTCAGATTACAGTGGGCTTGACATGTAGTGCGTATGCTGGAAAAGAGACCTGCAAAAGTAATGTTCAGCAGAGAACCTCAAGCAGATTGCGCATAAACTACTCAAACATTTATCGCGTGTTTTGATGTGTTATATGCTTTTAATAATTGCATTGTTATATATCGACGTGCGTATCACAACTTGGTCTCGTCAATGATCGGTTTTGTGTACTTGGCAAGTGAACACAGACAGAATAAATCCCAGGTGAAGTGCTATCTGAAATCGCGCATTTGGTGTGTCGTTCATTGCCGTTGCCCATTGTGGGGCAAAGCAAAACACGGTAGACATCAGAACAATGACAACAGTAGTGTGTGGAGCCTGTGCATTAAAAATAACTTCCGAGAACGATCGTATTTATTGCTTCGGTGGGTGCGATCAGATTCTGCATGTAAAATGTTCAGATCTAAATCTGTCTGGAGTGACTGCACTGAGAGAATGTGTCTCATTGAAGTATATGTGTCACAGCTGTCGCAAGAAGCAATTATGCATTAACGATGTGAAGAAGAACTGCGCTGAGATTCTTGCTAATGTTTCTGAGTTCAAAAATATGCAATCAGATCTTGCCTCATCACTACAAGACAGTATACTACAGCATATTCATTCACTTGAGTCTGCCATCACTGAACGAGTGTCGGAAAATATTAAAGCTTGGCTGCATAACAAATTGTCAGTTGGTGGTGATAACATATCGATGAGAGCGGCTACTTTGAAACGATCGTTTGCTGATGTTGCTGCCTCAAGAAATACAGAAGATGTGGACTCTGCTGTCGTTGCTGTTGATACTGCCGATACTGTTGCACGAGATTTTCCTTCAATGGCTTCAGAAGGTGGTTTACTCCGCTCTGGAAAAAGGCGACGATTAGGATCGAAAAGTACATTAGCCAATAACAACAAGAGCTCAGCCGCGGAGGTTAATGCTCAGAAAAAAGATCGTCCGATTTCAACATCCGATATTTCATCGCTATCAAGCTCGAAAACAGTTGCAGAACTTGACGACACTGTGCAGATCAAACCAAAAGTTTTCCAGGAATCTGATGTGACCAAAAAGGACATTCAAGACCAGCTCGACCCGGTACAATTTTGTGTGAAGAATGTTTTCTGTGGTACCGCTCGCATTCGTTGCTGTTCATCCTCGCTCGCAGTTAAACTTGTGCATGCTGCAAAAGCATCACTTTCCGAAAAATACGACATCGAGATTCTCAAACCATTGAGACCTAGACTGAAAATTACGGGAATTTCGACTACGATGGAACCGAACGTATTTCTTGAAAAACTACGTAAGCAGAATAACATCCCTGCCACTGCTGAAATAAAACTTATTCGATTGGTAAACGGTGAGAAGCAGACCAAAAAGTCAAACTCAGCAATCATCGAGACAGACTCAAAAACATTCGCCATGCTGCTGGGCCTTGAGCGTATTTTTCTAGAATGGGAGCGCTGCTTTGTTTCTGAATCTGTCAACGTTTTAAGATGCCTCCACTGCTCTGAATATGGTCACACAGCTTTGAATTGCAGTAAACCTCCCTGTTGCCCAAAATGTGCCGACGGTCATGAAGTAACAGAGTGCCTCTCAGATTACGAAAAGTGCATCAACTGCTACTTAGCTAATAAGGCGAAAAAGGCAACCCCTGACGATCAACTCGATGTTTCCCACTCAGCTTGGAGTTCAGATTGTACAATTTACCGGAAACGCATATCGGACTTCAAGAAAAAATGGATTACACCTCGTAGCAATCATCAGAATCTGAATTTGTGGATTGTGCGGAGATCTCCGCTCAAGTAGTGACCCCTGGTGTATCAGGTAAAATTAAGAGTGGTATATGTCTACCCGAAGCATTTCTGAATACTACACCCTTTTGTAATGAGCCCAAATTATCATCCCAGGAAACTGTTGGCTACATCTTTAGCGAGCGGCCTTGCGGCGACCGTGCATATACTCAAGCAGTCGATACTCCTGCTTTGTCAGGTAATGATAATAGTATATGCTCTTCCGAAGCTTGGCAAGATATTGCACCCGTTTAAAGAATATGCGGTTTGCAGACTCAAAAACCTTTCCCTACAAAAACCGGCTTGAATGACGTGTTCTTCACACAGATATATGTACAGGAAACGTTCGAGCAGTTGTTATCTCTGCTCTGTCAGGTAATTATGAGAATAGCATATGGCCTGCCGAAGCTAGGCAAGTTACTGCACCTCACTCCAATCTGAGTGCATTCCAGACACGTCGTCCAGCACTCAACAATGTCGGTCCAACATACGAGCATTTAGGAAATCGCCTTCATGATGGATCAGCAAAACTTGGGAAGAACGTTTTTCGCATCTATTACCAAAATGTTAGAAGTCTGCGTAACAAAATAGATGACTTTTTCGCCGCATCGTATGCCCTGTCCATGGATAAGGGGCTTGACGTTGATATTTCAAGTGTCTTAAAAAGATTTTATTTTTTTTTTATTTTGTTGTTTAATAGAGTGCTTTTTTCAAACAAAGGTTAAGTTCAACACTAAATTAAAAAAAAATTAGGATATTTTTCCATTTTTATACCTCTTTCACAAGAATATCGTTATTTTAATGGTAATGGTTTGAAAATAAGCTCCGTAGAGAAACTTTTTATCACATCTTACTTAAATAAGGTCAACAGTTATACCAAACACTTGAGGTACCATGCCTCCAAGTTAACTAATGGTTAGTGTCGCACGATCTAACAACAACTGCCTATTGGTAAATTTGGAGGTGCCGGCAGGGCTCAGTAGGGGTCTAACTAACATAACTCTAATACTAACAAGACCCTGAAACAAACGCTTATCCAAATAGCATACATCTATTTATACTTGTAGTAGTAGCTAACAATAATTCATTTTGTACCCGTATAGCTGAAGGAGAATTTTAGTAGTGAAAAGTAGAATTTGTAGATTTACTAATTTGGCATTGGAGATAGTGAATGTATCTATTATATCTTCTCGATAATCTTTTTATTTTAGTCTCTCTAGCTGCATGGATCAACGCAAAAAAAACTGTTTCTCTCTTCCTTCTATTAGGTTAGTTAGAAAAATTAGCGGATATATAGGGGACATGACTTAGTGTTTCTCGTATTAAGACAAATTCGCTGACCTTTACCTTATAATAAAATAAATGACCGATAGTAAAATAAATGACTGAAATTTAAAGATATCAAATAAATAATAAAAAACGAAAATAAATACATGACCATCGGTGGACAGAAAGATAAGAGACAGAGTTCTGTTTAGAATAGTTAATTGAGACCATTGCACTCACAAGATAGAGAATAACTAGTACCACTATTATTGCTACAAGACTAATAACTTGACCACTTACGGAAATGAGGATAGACCATATGATGCGTTGAATATTGTATACCCTGAATCTGAATAACTGAATTTTAGACCTCATTATTTTAATAAATAATAAAGGTTTGAATATTAGAAAGGGAATAGAACTTGACCAAAAAAGCAATTACGGAACAACTGGACAGAAATTTTGTATAATGATCACTATTAGACTACTGAAACTTTAACATATGACATTACTGTGACTGATAGGATACAATTAACTCGACGACGTATTGACAAACATCCGATACTCAACCGTGTTAAAATAAGGGAAGCTCTTCAATGTGTCCATTTATTACAATAGTACTTAAATTAATCTATTTTGAAACTACCCTACCAGAATGATATCATTACATCTTTATTCGAAATTGTTACTTGGAAATGGCAACAGTACCACCTGTTGTCAACATAGACTACTATTAGGTATTGAATGTCGGCTCCAAGTAACTAATAATTAAATTTACATGTTAACTACTTATTCAGAAAACATCTATGTACATGTTGAGCTTCCATTATTTGTTCGGTTTATAATTGACAGACTGTAGATAGAAAGAATAATGTATCGGTATGATCACAATACAAACCCAGGCCGCAGTGACCTAGTGAGCAACATAGCTTGAGTCGTCTGCTAGTATTGTGTATCACATGGAGAGCCCAGTCGAGATACCAGTCTATTAAGACTACAGCTGATCAACTCTCGAAAAAAAAAAAAAAAAAAGACTTTTTCGCCGCATCCTATTACAACGAATACGATGTTATCGTGCCAACCGAAACTAGGCTGAGTGATAGCTTCAATTCAGCCCAGTTGTTCAGCAACCATTACTGTGTTTATCGGAAGGACCGCTGTCCTGTCGAAACCGGAAAATCACGAGGAGGTGGAATTTTAATCGCGGTCTCAAACCGGCTAAGTTCTTCTCTTGCACCTATAGTAATCGATGACCAACTAGAGCATCTATGGATAACTGTGGAGTGCTCTAACAAGAGAATTTGGATTGGCGCTGTTTATCTTGCTCCATACATCTCCAACGACGCCACAACCATTGAGAGACACTTATCTGCTGTTAACAGTATAACCTCGGCTATGCACTATGATGATGTTCATGTTTTGGTTGGAGATTACAATCAGCCCCATCTCTATTGGACGGTTGTACCATCTGGTGAAGTACATTTGGACGCTGAAAATAGTACGTTCAGCAGCGCAAGCTCGAAACTCGTCGATGGAATGTTCATCAATAATATGGTGCAGCTCAACACGGTTTCAAATTTCCAAGGTCGAACGCTCGATTTATTGTTCAGTAGTGAGGACACTGCGTCCGAATGCACCGTTTCCCAAGAGTGGAGTCCGATCGTTCAAATTGACCCCTACCATCCAGCGCTTTTGGCCACTCTGAACATCTCACTGCCCTTAACTTTCGAGGAAGCTTTTGATAGCAATCAGTATAACTTTGAAAAAGCTGACTTCGCTTCTCTCAACTTGGCGCTTGAGAATACTGATTGGACACCAATGGAAAATATGGATGATGCCGATTCGGCCATTGAATTTTTCAACCAAGCTGTTACTTCTTTGTTTGTGCATCATGTTCCTGTATTCCGACAGCGACGCAAGCCTATCTGGTCTAATGCACACTTACGTCGCTTGAAACGTGCAAGAGCGTCTGCTTTGAAGGTGTACACTAGAACACGCAATCCATTCACCAAACACATGTTTGTGTCTGCTAGCACCAACTACCGTCGATATAACCGCTTTCTCTATTCGAGATACATTGAAAAGAAACAGACTGATATAAAGGAAAACCCCAAATCATTCTGGAAGTTCGTCAATGAAAAACGTAACGAGCATGAACTCCCATCCCGCATGTTTTTTGGTGAAAGTAGCACTAGCTCAACTGAAACAAAATGTAACCTCTTTGCTGATCATTTTTCGAGTGTGTTCAACATTAGCACCGCGTCAGAACAATTAATTGAAGCGGCCCTACGAGACGTCCCTGGGAATATTATTTCAATGGGTGTTGTAGAATTTTCTGCAAGCGATATCTACAATGCAATTTTCGAAATGAAGTCTTTATCCATAGGTACCTGGACCAGACGGCATTCCGTCACTGATGCTGAAAAAAATTGCATGCATACTGTGTCAACCTCTCAGTACAATATTCAACATTTCGATGCGGTGCAAAAAGTTTACAGAGTGCTAGAAACGCTCGTTTACGTTTCCAGTATTCAAAGAAGCTGACAAGCGTGACATCGGCCACTATCGTGGTGTAACTTCCCCTTTGTGCCGGTTCCAAGCTTTTTGAAATTCTAATTGGAGACATATTGTTCCGTAACCTTAAACCGTACATCGCTATAGAGCAACATGGATTTTTTCCCGGACGTTATACAACCACCAACTTACTAGAGTTCACATCGCTCTGCATTACTGGGATGAACCAAGGCGAACAGATTGACGCAGTATACATCGACCTCAAGGCCGCGTTTGATAGTATCGAACATCGAATTTTATTGGCCAACCTAGACCGCCTTGGCGTGTCTCAAGATATTGTGCAATGGTTTCAATCCTACTTGTGCAATCGGATGTTGTCTGTAAAGATTGGCAGTGAAGAATCTTATATGTTCTGCAACTCTTCTGGAGTACCACAAGGCAGTAATTTAGGGCCCCTACTATTCTCTGTATTTTTTAACGATGTGTGTTGTTTTCTTCCAAAAGGGTGCAAATTAGTATATGCTGACGATTTGAAATTGTACCTCTTAATTAGATCTATAGAAGATTGTCTACAATTGCAGAGATTGATTGATTTGTTTATATCGTGGTGCTCTAGAAATCTTTTGATTGTTAGTGTATCAAAATGTTATGTTATAAGTTTTAGTCGTAAAAAGAATGACATTGTGTACCCATACAGCATTGATAACTTTAAGTTGACAAGGGTGTCAGAAGTTAAGGATCTAGGAGTAATACTCGATAAGAAACTGACGTTTCATAGTCATTATGTGAGCATGATAGCTAGAGCAAGTAAAAATCTCGGATTTATTATGCGCATTGCTAAGGAATTTCGTGATCCATACTGTTTAAAAGCCTTGTATTACGCACTAGTGCGATCCGTACTAGAATCCAATTCTATTATATGGTGCCCACATACTGATAACTGGATCATAAGAATTGAATCTATCCAATCTAAGTTTATACGATACGCTTTGCGATTTCTTCCATGGTCAAACAGATTTGAATTGCCTCCTTATGCTGATCGCTGTCAAGTTCTGAACATGGAACCACTGTTTAAAAGACGAATGGATTCGAAAGCAATCTTTGTAGCTAAATTGCTGATATCAAAAATTTATGCACCGAATATTTTATCAATGATTTGTCTAAACGCCATAGAAAGACCACTTAGAACTAGGAATTTTTTACGACTTCCTGCACGCCGTACACTTTACGGACTCAATGAACCAATTCGTTCTATGTGTGATGTATTTAATAATGTGTACTATATGTTTGATTTTGCGTGTTCCATTGATATTTTTAAAAATCGACTTCGAAATGTTCGGCAACACTGATTGTTATTATAGTTAAGAAAATTATTTTGAGCTTATTAGTTTTAGTTATTAGTTTTAATGAATCATGTAGACCACGATGTTCGATGATTGTTCCAAAAATAAATAAATAAATAAGAGGACGTGGGCTCCGGGTAGAGCCATGATCTCTGCAGGAATTCATTCAAATCTCCTTTCGAAATCGGATGCATTCGGTAATTCTGTTAGGAATTCCTTTGAAAAAGTGTGTGGGTATTTCTTCGAAATTTTCTTAAAAGGTTCCTACTGATTTTTCTTCGGGAATTCCTTCAGTTTCCAAAGTTCTTCTTGAAATTCATTCGAATTTTTTGCCGGAAATGCTTTCATAAACCCTTTTCGACATTACTTTAGGAATTCCATCGGAAAGTTCTATAGAAAATTCACTTGGAATTCCATCGGAAACTAGTTAATTCTCTAATAAATTCTAATAATTTTTGCTGAGATTCCTGTCTAAGTTGATGAAAATCAGCAAATAATTTGCCGAAAATCAGCTAACAAACGTCTTTTTTGCTGGAATATCAGTTTTATTGTATGTCTTTCCAGGATCCAGAGATCACAGCAGATGAATGAAGTAGCACTGCAAATTCTCTAAAAATAAATAAATATGCAGCCACTCATCACTCGAAGTGGCCTGTGCGGTATATAAGAGTCTTCTCCATTCGGCTCGGTCCATGGCTACACGTTGTCAACCACGCAGTCTACGGAGGGTCCGCAAGTCATATTCCACCTGATCGATCCACCTTGCCCGCTGCGCACCTCGCCTTCTTGTGCCCGTCGGAACATTGTCGAGAACCATTTTCACCGGGTTACTGTCCGACATTCTGGCTACGTGCCCGGACCACCGCAGTCGTCCGATTTTCGCGGTGTGAACGATGGATGGTTCTCCCAACAGCTGATGCAACTCGTGATTCATTCGCCTCCTCCACGTACCGTCCGCCATCTGCACCCCACCATAGATGGTACGCAGCAGTTTCCTTTCGAAAACTCCAAGTGCGCGTTGGTGCTCCACAAGCATCGTCCAGGTCTCGTGGCATTTCTGCAGTACTTGGCGACTGGCGAACACCAGGTCCGTGGTGGAGCGTTCGCCCATAAATCCCGCCTGGTACTTTTGAAAAAAGTTATTAACAAATCAGTTGTATGACACCGAAATCTAATTCGTTTTGAAATCAGGTATTGATTAGTGTCGCCGGCAATTGACTATTTTGAATGTGCTGTTTGATGATCGACAAACGTAGAATATTGCAATTTTAATCCACTGAAGTCGATTTTCATGCGAGCGATTCCAACCCCGTTAATCAAAACCGCTTGAATCCAAAAATCTGTGTTTTAATTGATTTTTTCATCCAAGCCGGTTCACGCCGCCTGTGATATACACCTTCGTGTTGCTGTGTCCGTTCCGCCCCACCGCGTTCCACTCTCCGTGAAATCTTGATTGAACTGAGGATTAGATCCAAGCCCGCAAGTTGCTTGATTTTGATGTCTGTGCTTGCGATGCATGTACGTGATTGGTTGTTTTACCTATTTCTAAACTTTTTATTGAATATCGCTAACAAATAGTTCAAAATCAGTATTTTGATATAAATACAAAGGAGCGTTGACTTATCCTTGCTCGAATGGTCCAAAAATATTGGAAATCCATCGAGAAACGTTCGAGATATTGAAGTTCAAAATCTATCAAATTTTCATGACGGTCTCCAATTTTCGCAATTGCAAAATATACCCCAGTATAGAAAAGACAAGGGACCCGCGGCTACAAAGCAAGACCATGCTGAGGGTGGCTGGGTTCGATTCCCGGTGCCGGTCTAGGTAATTTTCGAATTAGAAATTGTCTCGACTTCCCTGGGCATAAAAGTAACATCGTGTTAGCCTCATGATATACGAATGCAAAAATGGTAACTTGGATTAGAAACCTCGCAGTTAATGACTGTGGAAGTGCTTAATGAACACTAAGCTGCGAGGCAGCTCTGTCCCAGTGTGGGGATGTAATGCCAATAAGAAGAAGAAGATCGAAAAGACAGACGTAGCCCAACGTTAAATTACAGCGTCGTGCAGCGACTAAAGTCGTCGATCATGGTTAAAAAAATATCTTGATCCGCCCGTTGTTACGGTATTCATGGGACCAAAAATGTCGATATGTAATAAATACAGGATCTTCATCGACTGTCGCTCTGTTTTTCGCGGGAAAGCCTTCCGTGTAATCTTCCCTTCAACTCAACATACGCAGGTCCGGAAAATGTCACATTCCATGATAAATACGTTCTACGTCAATTCTTCACAAACAACCTACAGGATTGCGTTCAGGTCCCCAGTGCTCTAGCTAGCGATGCCAAGAATGAATGCAATCTTTCGTATGCTTCTCAACCTTCATGTTTCGTGGTTAATCTTCAGTTGATACAGGCCACCTATCTTTCTTTGCAACTGCTGCCACAACGTCTCCACATCTTATCAAGCAGCCGCGGGTTTTCTCAAATGTAACTTCGGCTCCCTTGTTGACGAGGTTCCCTATGAAAATCAAAGAAGATTCCAAATCCGGGACATTACTCGCGGATGATGATCTCTTGCTGATCTGCGTTCTCATTGTAACAGAGCAAGTGATCGGAACCGACTCCCTTGACATCTGTAACGTTGCCGTCAGCTAGAATGATGGTCACACCCGTGCTTTGAATGTTCGGTCGCAGCACATATGCGAGGTGGCACCGGAGTCGACTCTCCAAATCTTTAACTGCTTCCGGTTCTTGGGACGCATGAAAGCAAATGGTGAGGTCTTCTCTACTTCCCCCCTTTTGCTTGTGCTTCTGCGACCCTCGTCCACCGGATGTGGCAGAATTTTCGCTCTTCATTATTGGGCAATCGTGCTTCGGTGCTGATGCGTCGTTCTTCCCCAGCGGACAGTCAAGCTTTATGTGACCCGGTTTCCGACATTGATGGCAAATTATCTTTTTCTCAAAACCGAAGCGAATGGATGGACTCGCTTTGACGAGATTTCTCCATTCTCTTTTGTGCTTTATCCAGTAACTTGCTTTTTACCAATTCAATGATCAAGTCCTTGTCTACACGGGTCTCCAACGCCGTTGTGAGGTGATCAAAGGACTCTGACATTCTCTTCAGAACCATGGCCACTTTCAGGTTCGCTTATAGTTCTTGACCCGCAATCGCCAAACTTGAGAATAGCTTTTCCATCCGAAACAAGTGGGTCTCCATGTCACCGCTTTTGTCCTACTCTGTCTTGCAAAACCTAATCGTTGATGATAGGTATGAAGGGGCATGCGTTATGTACTATGTTAATCCATTACCTTGCTCTGACAGCAAGGTAATGGATTAACATGGTCCATAACATAGTCCCCCCAAAGTTATTACTATTCTAAATCTGATAGAAAAAAGTAGCTTTAAATACTTTTTCCTATAAGATTTATTCGTTTGTCTGCAATTGTATTCATCAGAACATTAAACTGAAAATAATTATACTGTACACATTGAACCGAATCTCTTTGTCTTTCAAACCAATTGTATTTAATGCTGTAGAATAGAATTCCATCAAAATCAATAAATTTTCACTTCTAATCTGGGCTTTCCGTCTTCTCCCATCTCTTTCCAGATATAAAGATGACCGCGGTCACAAGCAGTAGTCAGTTTTTCCAGAAAGGCAACTCGGCCCAGTTCGAGTTCCTGCTGGACCTATACCCACAGGCCTTGAAAGTAAAAGCAGAAAACCGCGGAGCCGGCAAGAAGCCCGAAAAACTGATCCGCCTGGACGACTGGTACCAGAACACACTGCCAAAGCTCATCCAGAAGCGCGGCAAGGATGCCCACCTGCTGCACGAGGAGCTGGTCCAACTGATGGAGTGGAAGCAAACCCGGGGGAAGTCCTACCCCCAGTTGACGCATCTGATCAAGATCAACACGCCGCGAGCCGTCATGATGGAAACGAAGAAGGCCTTCCGCAAGCTGCCCAATCTGGAGCAGGCGCTGAACGCACTGTCCAATCTTAAGGGCGTCGGCACTACGATGGCCTCCGCCCTGCTGGCAGCAGCTTGCCCGGAGACGGCCCCCTTCATGGCGGACGAGTGCCTAATGGCGATCCCGGATTTCGAGAGCATCGACTACACTGTGAAGGAGTACCTCAAGTTTGTGACGCACATCCAGACCACCGCGGATCGGCTGAACAAAGAATTCCACGGTCCGGAGACGGAAAACAATGGCGCCGAAGAGAATGGTGCCCCAAAGGAACCGCCTAAACCGAAGAAATGGACTGCCCATAAGGTTGAGATGGCACTTTGGGCGCATTACGTTGCTTCGGATTTGCAGCCGGAACTCCTCAAAGGTATGCCCGAAAGTAACGGTGTCTCAAGCACAGGTTCAGCCGTGACGGTTTCGGTTGCCAACGGTAGCGGTGCGGTGCCAGATCTGGACAACGAAGACGACAGCTCTCAGAATGGTGTTCCCCCGTCGGACGAGAGCAACATGGACAGTGAGAGTGCCTCCAAGGATGCTACCGCCTTGACCAACGGTGCAGCCTCGATGAACACAGACAGCATGGACGGTTCGGAGAATGGAAATCCGGCTCCGGCTGAGGCAGCCACTTCCTCCGATGTTCCTGCCGACAGCCTAGACGATTGTACCAAATCCGGGGACAGCTTGGACGAGGCTCCGGCCGTGGAAGCAACGGCAGCTGCCGTGGCCACCCTGTGCACTGCCGACGGCGAGGACTCCCAGAGCAGCAACAGCCAGAAGCGTCCGCTGTACTGCGACGAGAACTCCGAAGAGCAGCCGGAACTCAGCGCCCCCAAGTTGATAAAGTTGTAATGTTCGCGCGACAGGGGGAGCGAGCCGAGCGAGAGGCGAGTGGTTGGCGCGCGTGTGAGAGAGAAAGAAAACGAGCGAGCGTACGCGAGCGAACGATTGACCTGAGCGTGAGTTTTTTTCTTTGGACACGAAGGAAGTAGTAGTAGAGCCCGAGCCCGAAATCTTCATTGAATCTTCTGGACCTGGTGCCCGGCGGTGTGGGGTGGATGAATGATGCTGGTAAGGTTGTTTTTCTATCCAACATCTACCAACGACCAACGGATTCAACGGATGATCGACCGACACCAACAGCTACTTGCTCCAAACCCAACTACTTCTTTAATTTCTCATCTTCAATTTTCTTTGTGTTTTATTCATAATTATTTTATTTACAAACCAGCATTAATCGGATTAGCTAGCAATAGTTTGTAGGATCAGCGATAAGCCTTCTTCCTCTTCTTCTCGTTCTGCAAAGATGAATAGTTTTCTTTCCACTTTTCGAATCCAGACTAAATAAATAGGTTTTTAGGCGAAACTTAGAACAAGGACGTATATAACGTGACACAATTTTTTCACAATTGAACAATAAAACTCTGTAAGGTCTCATTTTAAAGCGTGCTTTTTACTTTTCTGGGGTGGACTACTGCAGTAATCACTGGATATTGCAATCTGTTCGTGTATGTGAGCGTTTTTCTTTGCATATTTAAAATGGATTTTTTTTAAACTCAAAAACCCTTCATTCGATCTTTAAAGAGCGAAAGTTCCACAGAAAGCACTGAATGCCGGAAGTTTTTTTTTCTCAAATTATACTTTTTCACCTTTTGTACCCTTTTTTAACGTTTGGAGGACGTATTCAGTGGATCTTTTTAAAGTTTAAACAGCTAGATTGTTTAAGCACAATGAACTTCATTCAAAGAGTTTAGTAAGAAACGAAAATCTAAATTTCCCTCCCTAATTTGTTTAGATTTTATTATTTTAACAAACATCCGAGCAAATCCAAAGTCCGTAGAATTATTTTGATTATTTAAATTTTTACCAATTTGCCAAATTGATGAATTTATGCCCTTTTTTCAAAAATAGGGTTTTTTTTTCGATATATTTTGGAGGACTTCATGCATCAAACTTGCCAAAGCATTAAGCATTGCATTTTTAATTTCATAAACGTTAATAACTTTACTTGTCATGAGGACAAACAAGTATTGGCGAACTTCCGAAGACTACTCATTCGGCAGCACACATACACATTACACAACCTAAGTATGAGTAGGAATCGACGTTATTTGGACCTTTCACTCAGCAAACCAAAATCTACCAAACAAATGTCGAGTTCAACCGCAAGATAGTGACTTATTAGATATTTAAGAAATCATCAATGTTAATGGACCATGCACTCTTTACACTGACCAAAATGAGTCGCATTTCTCTGAAACATTTGTCTACTGTTTCCGCGTCCAAATTTACATAAGAGACTCATAAAATTTTCAGAAAAACCAACAAACAATCAAATCTAACGCTCTGGAAATGTTTCTTTTGCTTAAATTTCACTTCTCTAAGTCGCAACAAAAGCAACACTGAAACAAATACAAGTCACACAAAAGTAATTGACTCGAATATTCTTGAAATTCTTCTGTTCTCACAGTGTGAGAGCGCCGCCTGTACATGTAAAAGGAAAGAAAGAGAAAAGGAGCGAAAGTTGATATGAAGCCAGGATTAAACATGCCCAAAACTACACATAGGAATGGATATATATTTTTGATAGACTCTATTTATACTTAACAAACATGACGCAAAGCCAACGGAAACGGACTTGTTTTTTTGCGGTACACAACTGAGGGCATCGCCCACTGAATTTCGTATACAAACAAACAAACTGATTATTTAGGATCGTTACTACATAAAATGAAGAAAAAAAAACATACACGCACATTCAAAGCATGAAATAGTAAAGTTATCACACAAAATAATCGCGTTTACTGATCAGAGGATTGAGTTGAAAGCGTGCGGTTGCCGACAAATGATGATCATCTTGATCCGGTTTAGGCGAAAAGTATGATAAATTAAATTTACAATGAATGGAATACAATTGATTCATAAAATCATACATATTTAATCTGATGATTGGAATGAAGAAAGCGTAAGTTATACAAACAAAAAAAGATAGAAAGATAGGAAACAAAAACGATAGGACTCCTGTAGGTTAGGTATCTCATTGCTGCTGAATCCATACCCCGTAAGAACACGTAAATATAAACAAGAACACAAGGAAGGAAAACTAAAACGACACCCCCCTCTACACACATCCCTAGTTTTTACGGACAACTTAGCGGTATATTAAATATTGAATAAAATACAACCATAAAAAGGTATACTTTCTGGTGTTTGTGTTCTACATTCTTTCCGAAATCAACCCTGAATACTGAACGAAATAGTTTTGGCATTTTTTTCGGAATCTTAGTCATCGTTGCTGAAAATTAGAAAATACTTTATTACTAATTAACTAACAAATATATTTTATTAAACTGCCCCATTTTTATCGAGCTACCGAAATGAATATTGATTTTGCTGGAAGTGTATTTCTTTATGAAAAGAAAATAATTGATTACATAAATTCGAATTTGCCCTGGTTAGCAATGGGGTCTGTATAACCTTGTGCGTTTAGAAAGCAGATGTAGGTTTGATAGCGTATGAAGCGCTATGGAACTAATCAAATGATTAAATCTAGTCTGAAACTGAACGCCAATGTGAAGAAGCCAGATGGTTCACAAGAACCACCGAAGAAGAGGAGCGATGCCACACCGATCGATCAATGACCTAATTCTTTACCAAATGATTATCCTCGCAGATGCGAATAATACTTTGTATACGAGAAAGGTAAAAAATATCCCGTATGCATTTTTTTAAATATCATTCTCCGACTTCTTCTTCTCCAAGCAACCTTTATTCGCCGATTAATATTTCCAATTTTTAAATCTAATAATCACGCTACCTCACCCATTATCAAAATCAAATGTTTCATTTAAAACCAATTTCAAAAACAATCCAAATATTTTTTTTAATTCAAAATCCACATACAAATACGCAAATGCATTTCTACTAAACAAATTAATCCAGCCCTTTTTCTGAGCCTTGTGTACTCCGCCTATTTTTTTTTGTGAATGTATCAAGCATTGCAATCCAAAACCAATAGAATTCGATCCGGCAGACCATATCCAATACACACACTCCGAAAAAAATACCGAATTCGGTAATTCATTTACCGAATTCTCAACAGCTGAAGTTTCGGTAATGACTTCGGTAAACCAATCGATTACCGAATGATCTGTAAAATGCAACGACAAGCAAGAATGTCAAATTTATCAATTGTTCGGTAACGTAATACCGAAATACTGTAAGTTAGCATTTTGTTTTTGTTTTGTTGGCAAAATAAATCCAAAAAATTAAAATTAAAAAAATTGATTTCATTATTTATGCATGAATGTATGCTTTTACTTCAAATTATGTTTTCTTTCATTATCGACAGTTCAACATTAGGTATATAATTTTGTTTGAAATGTTGCAAACCAGGAAGTAGACCCTCGCTATTTGCGATCGGAGGAGCATACGAATCTCCGATTCAGACCCAGGGTTGCCAAAAATACAGATTAATCTGTATTTATACAAATTTTTTACTTGTTTTCGAACACAGAATCTGTAATACAGATATACCGATTTTTTCAATCATTATCTGTGAGTACAGATATTTTAAATTTGTATTTACCAGAACCGTATTATGGCCTCTTGCGGTGTCATTCAGAATGGCTACCCTGCGGCTCACCAACACAATCTTACAATTACCCACCTCCTCACTGCGAATAGCACCGATCACATTAGTTTTATTATTAAAAACCAAACCTGACCACCTTTTCACAAGAAAAAGTATCAGAACTAATTTTGAACCTAAACCTACTTATTGTCAAAATAATCGAATCATTTAGTGCACATTTGGCGTCGATTCAATGAAAATAAAACTAAGTGAAAAAATTTCCTCTTCCCACCGCGCATGCCAACGACGTCGTCGGTTGCTCGTCGTCGGCAGCGTCGTATGCAAGCAGTCATTGATCATTACCTATCGCAGCAGGCAGTGATGTCAACATGAAATTCTGTGAAATCATAGTGAAAACATGTAAAATATCGAAAAAATAATAAATCTCTCTCCAACCTGTTATCTATTAATGTCATAATTATATCTTCATTTTTCTACTTTGGAAAGTCTTGAAAAATTAAAAAAAAAAACGCAGTAAATTTCAATTATGCTATTGGTGTGTTTGAACAGCTGGCAACAATGTCACGATATGTGAACATAAACAGCTTAAATCAAATCTAATCTGTTGATTTTCGGACACATTTCGTTAGTTTATGTCATAGTTAAACCGTATTGAGTAATCCTGCGTACAACTCAGACTGAAATCGTTCACATTAATGCAATGTTTACGATAGTCGAATGTTAACAAAACAAGTGGTTATTTTTGTCTGCCTTGTAGATTGGTAGGTGTTGGTAGTCAAGTTTCTCACGACTACTAATCTTAAGTTGATGATTTTTATGGTACAACCACAAAGAGATTGGTGTGCCACCGCAAGTCACCTTATATCCAATATAATTTTTAAATGTTTCATAAACGCGATTACATATTTTTTTTATTTCTTGCACAGTCTGACAGTTCCTTAATTTTAATGTGGTGAACTCAAAAAAGTGCGGCCTCGTTTCGTACACATTATGACATATAGCAATAGCAAAGACAAACAGACATAATACTTTTCATCGTTCACTGATTTACTGGTCAATTTAAATAATCATTAGTTGGCCAATCGATCACTCGTGGTGCCCGCATCAGATTTGCTCGAGTTTGACATTTGCTCGCTACCGCCACTGATTGAAAACAACAGATGTCGTTAGTGTTCGTACGACGATAAATTTTATAAGTAAATGTTAAAAGTGTTATGTCTGTTGTCTGTGGCAATAGGTTTTCGCCATAAAAGTAAAGTGATGCATCATCTGCGAATGAGAAACAAAACGGTATGTCGGATGACTTATATTATGTTTTTGCGACTCGAGCTGATAATGGTTTCGTAATTAACAAAATACACACCGGTTGTTATTTTATTTTACACGCAAGATTTGAAATGTTGCAAGTAAAAATCACTTTGCTATTAGAAATATTCTCAAAGTACATAAAGCTAAACGGGAGGGAGGATCAGACGTAGCGTCAAGTTTACGTCATATAATTTGTTAATAGCTTTTAAGGGTAATCTTAACATCTTTTTATGAGTCTTGTGACTTTCAGTAATATTTGTGTGATGGTTATGATTTTTTCCCAGAAAAATCACATAGTTAAATTTTCCAGGTGAATGTTATGTTGAGAAAAGCGCCATAATACAACATTCTATGATTTTTTCAATTGATTGATAGACGTTAAAGAATGGCGGTAGTAACAGTTCGATACAGATATCGATACAGATTTTATGAATGCAAAATACAGATGAAAAGATTTTTTGGTAAAAAAATACAGATTTTCATTTAGCAACCCTGTTCAGACCTAAGCAGAGTCCGGGCAGTCTTCACGAAAACATGAACCGCGTTTAAACAAGTGCAGTTTTCCCGTGTGCAAGTTCACACTCAAACATGCATACTAGATCCAAACCGAGTTTATCATAAACCGAAGCAAAATCGTACCCGGTTTGAACACGAGTGTGCGCCCAAGTTCAAACACACGGGTTTGAACATGGAAGTTTAAACATCAGTTTACACACAGCATGCTGTTCATCTGTTCATATTGATCAAGTGGTTTCTCTTCTTCAGTAGCGGTGATGGCCTAGTGGTAACTCGTTTGGCGTTCACTCTTTTGTTTGAATCATAGTCTATGGATTTTATTTAGGTATGGCACAAGAATAGTTTTATAAATGCCACTTTTCAGCCCTTGTCAGCTGGTTTGCGCTTGGTCCGATATCTCAATATCACAACAATTTGTTTATTCAACATTTTGCATACAATCTTCAGATATTATTCTTAATGTTCATAACAACTGAATATTAGGTGCATTTTCCTGGTAAGTCAACCGGCAGACCGGCAGCCTCCAATGTAATGATTATTTAAAGTGTCCTTGCGTTTATGTTCTAAACGAAGTAAAATACATAAGTCTCTGTTCGTCTGTCTAAAATGTAGCCCCTAATTATTTTATATCCGTAACATATGCAAGCATGCATTTTGTTTTGTTAGATACGATGGGATTTGCATATCGTGAATAAAATATAGATGTTGATTCCAAGAAGTTCTAAAACACATTTTTGGTGGGGGAGGGAGGTCTATAACCAAACATTCAAATTGATAGAAATTTAAATAGATAGTAGGGGGTCTGTTCATAATGTATTCTATATTGCTATGTATAAGTAATACGCCGATGACATTATACAATACAAAGAAAATTCACAAACGATGGAGCTCCAGGTCAGAAATGAGCCCACAAATCCTTAAACATAAAAGTCTTGATAAGAAAATTATTTTGAGCTTTTTAGTGGAATGTCTTCACTTGCCATAAGACGAGTTAATACAAACCCATTGTCGAGTCAAGTACGAGACACTGAAGACGGCCTTACTGCTGAGGTCGAAATACCTATCTGTCAAGATACAATTAAGTGGTGGAATTCAATGGGATTGTATTAACTCGTCTTATGACAAATAAAAGTCTTATAAACTACATGGCTCTCATAAAAGTTAAAATCTCCAATTATGACAATCTAAAAAATTGCGAAACTGGAATTAAAGCCCCGTTGATCATAAGGTTCTTCAAAAAGGTCGAAAACCCTCTCTCCCTGGAATAAAGAAATCTCTATGTGTTGTGGCAACGGAACAGCAGCGCTGGGAACACGGTCCACATCGCTTACCTTCCCACCGCTTTCTCGCTGGGCTCATCGATGACAGCTTCAAGCTGTCCTACGATAGACGTCAGAAGCATAAACCGGATACCGCTTTGATATATATGTTGTCACCATTGTTAGTTTGTTTCACGTTAAGACTGTTACCAGACATGTGTCGTTTATTCTGTTAGATTATACAGTAGTTTTATTCCGCTTACGTTCGCGTTTTATTTGATAAGATATGACCAACCATATCACGGCTACCTCGCACTAACGCGTCGTAACACTATGCAACCCAGAACTTCGCTTCAGATTCTCAGTATATTTATCAAGTACCACTGCAAAGTAGAATAAATTATCCTTATATAAACATGTCAGAAAAATCTTATCCCAAAATTTTAGAAATATGATCGCATCAGTTTTTTGGTGGTTGCAGAAAAAGAATTGTTTTCAGTACCTCAAAAATGGAGCAAAAAGTTCCGCTCAGAGCAGATTCGAACCTAAGACGTCCTGAATGAAAGGCCTGAATCAAGACCTCACCTCTATAAATGCTTTGTTATGTAAGTGTGAAAAATTTGCACAACATGTTTCAATTTTTCAATCATACCTTCATTGAAGTTTGGTTAAATTCTCTTATTCGAGATATGAATAACAAGGCTGGGAAACGTGAAGAATCAACAATAGTTTCCCTAGCAACCAGTTCATTTACCCAAGCGTAGCATTCTCGTGTGCAAGCGTACATGTTTGAACCCAAGTTTGAACATTCGATGTTTGAACATTGTACATTGCGCCTGGGTGTATCGGAGTTCAGGCTCGTGTTCAGATTGCTATGTGCAAGTTCGAACATAGCAAGCAATGTTTGATTGGGTGCACAAACTTACGTGAACATCTCACACATGTTGCACCTTGAAGACTGTCCGGAAGATATCAACCATAATATTGACCGGAAAACCACATTTTTTCGTACTAGATGCCAATCAGTAGGGTTTAACCAGTGTATGAGCAGACATCACCTGCAGCAACGGATATCATCTCGGCTTTAGGAGCTACTGCTAGACCATGAAGAAAACGAAAATCATAAGCGATCATGAGAAAAAATGTTGTTTTATGTTGCTATAAATGATTACTTACTCTGAATATTATCACCGTTCACATCAAAGCACGAATTTGATATAAGTATAGCAGTTAGAATGATACATTTGGAACACAAGTTTTCCGGCCTATAACCATGCGGAAATGAACCATGACGTTTAACGATACCGAAAATTCAGTTATTTCGTGGGTGTCAGTTTAGATTTACCTTATTTTCGGTAAAAATGATAACAGATAACGTCATTTACCGAAGTTCAGCAAAATGCTATGTCAACATAGGTGAAATTACCGAAATATTTGTAATTTGTTAAATTATAGAAAAGTTTCGGTGATTATAATTACCGAACTCTTGAGTTCTTTTTAAGTGTGGCAATTTGATGGCCTTCCAACGGGATAGCCAAAGCAATATCGGTTGCTCTTCAAACATACTCTGTATTGGCCCCTTGCTTAAGTCAATCAGTCCGGCACTCTCACACAACAGTGCTGTCCAATGAGCAGCTCGAAGTAGCTCGAAGTTGTTCCTGTCCTACTCGTTGTTTTTGTCAAAAATGAGCATGAGCAGGACAGGGAGAAACGTCGAGCTACTTCAAGCTTTTATTGACAGCCCTAACACCTTCGAAATTCAAATTTGAATCGTTGCGTTCTGCTGTGCCACCGCATCAACGTTTCTTTGACGCGAACAATCTGCTCCTCGTCTACACAACCTTCACCATCAAATCTACAACAATCAGGTACTCTTCCAGAGCACCTTCGATAATGTGACCAGCAAGCGTCCTGCGAAACGCGGGACGCCTATCTGGATTGCGTCACTGGCTTGAAAATGGATCCTCCAAATATGCATTTCGCATAGATTTTGGCCCAAAAAAATTGGAAAAATATTTGTAAGGCTGTATGAATTGTAATAAATTTGTAAAACGAAGTTGAAAAATGTAGCGTCCCACGAAACGCGGGACGTCTGGTCACATTAACCTTCGACAACACAAGCAAAAAACCGATGAGAAAAAAAACCATGTTAAGGCGAAACCGATAAGAACAACAAATCATTCAATCTGGTACATTCGACATTACAAGTGAAAACCGATGTGAAAACGAATAATTTGCTTCGGAGCTACTACCGCTACTACAGAGTTCTTTCGATATTTAATCCCAGCCAAAACTGATAGGCAAATCATTCAATCCGTCGCTCTACCACAGCAGCTTGGACATCACATCACATCACCTATCAAAGCCGATGAGAAAACAAAAATCATTTATGCTTAGGGTGACCATACGAAATTTTTCCAAAGGATAGTTCCTCCAAATCGTGCCAGAAAGGAGTACATTTGGTTGAAAAAGGAGGACACGAGAATGGAAATACCGAACACAAAACTTCCTGTATTTTATATTAAATTGACGAATTTTTCAGGATGTTGAGTCAAACACGACATACAAATTTTTGGAAATAAAAAAAAAAGAAAGAACAAACTCACCACCCTTATAGTGAGATTCTATTAAACAAGCTTCAACCTATTTAAATAATGGTAGACACATATTTGATATATTAATAAACTGGTATTTCGGCCAGCATTGCACAGAAATTTAGCAAGAAAAACTGACACATGATTATTTTTGAATGACTGAACCATCGCATGCAATTCGAAACGCTGAGCGATAGATAACTGATAGTATACTTGTATTACTTGAGACACCTAGTAGATCTGCAAAGATTATTCCTGGCGTGGCATGTGAATGAATCTAGAAGGCTTACATCGTAAGGCCCCTACGAAATACAACGGAGCGGCGACGGAAACGGCAGGGTTGACAGTTAGCCCATATATTTTCTGTCAAATTTTCCGTTTACGTCGCCGTTCCATTGAATTGCGTTTGGGGCTTTAACTGTATGACCACGAAGCTTTTAACAGTTGTTTGTAGAAATTAAAAAATGTTTTCAGGGTGGTTACAACTATGGAGACTTTCATGGCGACTTTTAAGCTTGGTGGGGTGTTATTTACAGATGATTATGAAATGAATATTTCAAGAAAGATTACAAGGGGAGATCCATAAAGTACGTCACGCAAAAATTGGCGATTTTCAACCCCCCTCCCCCCTTTGTCTCACTTTTTGTAATAAACCTCTAATTTTCTTGTATGAATCGTCACGCTGCTCGGAACCCCCCTCCCCCCTAAGAGCGTGAGGTACTGTCTGGATGGCCCCCAATTAATTTTTCATTCAACATTCTGTAACTATATTTAATGAGCTTCCAAATATAGTTCACCTTGCAAAAAGAATAGGCATTTAACTTTGATTAAATTTTGAAATTCATTCTTGCACCACTTTTCGATTTTTCTCGACTATTTTGGAGGAAACGTACCGTGTGTTGCGATCATAATATGAATTAATTCTCGTTGCAAACCTTGAGACGCATTTGAATTATTTCATTCCTAGAGCGATTGTTTATTTGAATTCCGAATTAGGCGCCCGCTGCATAATTTCTCCAACGTTAGGATAGTAAAAAAGAAACGGGATTTAAGTTGAAAATAAAGTAATAATCACGGCTGTTCAACCGCATTGATAGTAATCGGAAAGCTAATTATGTTATCTCTATTTGACGTTAAATCTAGACCAACATTTGAAAAGGGCGTAACAGCCAAAATTTATTCCTTTTGATTCCTCCTCTACATATACATATACATATAGAATTACGGCTTTAGGTTTTGTTCTATTATTGGCAAGGGGTTTTTATGTCTGACTATGCTCAAATTTGGCCTAAACATTCTTTTGCATATCAAAGAACATTGTGGCCAAATTTCATAAAATTTGGTCGACAAAACCCCCTGCCAATAATAGAACAAAACCTGCCAAAGCTGTCTTTCTACATCATAAAACGAGTTTGTACAATCCCATTGAAATTCCACCACTTAATTGTATCTTGACAGATACGTATTTCAACCTCAACAGTAAGGCCGTCTTCAGTGTCTCGTACTTAAGTCGAGTCAAGTACGAGACACTGAAGACGGCCTTACTGTTGAGGTCGAAATACGTATCTGTCAAGATACAATTAAGTGGTGGAATTTCAATGGGATTGTACAAACTCGTCTTATGACAAGTGAAGACATTCCACTAAAAAGCTCAAAATAATTTTCTTAACAAAATGAAAAGGGTGTCTACTACCTGGAAAAGCCTATTATCAGGGAGATTTCAACATTCCAAAATTCAAACATATCCCAAAAATACGCCTGCTGCTAAGACATGAGAAGCAATGTCTAGAGCAGACCACAAGAAATCAGTAGCAAAAACTACATTTCTAATAATTGTTTGTATAGTCTGTTCAAAATGTGTAGTGTAGTGAAGTCTCATGTTGCACAAGTTACGTTTACAATCTGTAGTAAACTCGAACTGGCTTTTTTATTCGACCCATTTGCCGAGATATATTTCACTCGACTTTCTTTATGGAGGCTATCCCGCATGAATCTCTGGGTCCGCCTCGGCTGTCCAGGTGGGTTTCCGTCTAATGCTAGTTCACTTATTTCGTTTCCGCCCCAACGTGAGCTGTGGCCGACCCAGCCACATTTTCAACTGCTATCGGCCTCCACTGATGGAACTGCAGCGCTTTTTTGGCAATCTTCAAAGTTTCCGAACGAATTTCTGGATAATTTACGAATTCTTTACTTTAAACATTAATCCATACACTTTTCTCGATAGCTAGCACGGTGACCAATACACCATGAGTGAAACTCTCTTAAAAGATGAAAATAATCCATAACTTTGAATAAATGTATCAATCAAATCATATAATTGAAAATGTAGTTGAAGATTTATAAATCATTGTTCCGATCTATGGACAAAAAAAAACGTTTTGCCATCTTCAAAGGAATTTTTTGAATTTTCTAGGAATGTTCGAATGAATTTCCGAAAAATTACTGGAGGAATTTCCAAAGAAACCACTGGAACAATCTTAAGGAATTCCACATCTTCTTCTTCTTCTTATTGGCATTACATCCCCACACTCACTGGGACAGAGCCGCCCCGTAGCTTAGTGTTCATTAAGCACTTCCACAGTTATTAATTGCGAGGTTTCTAAGCCAAGTTACCATTTTTGCATTCGTATATCATGAGGCTAGCACGATGATACTTTTATGCCCAGGGAAGTCGAGACAATTTCCAACCCGAAAATTGTCTAGACCGGCACCGGGAATCAACCCAGCCATCCTCAGCATGGTCTTGCTTTGTAGCCGCGCATCTTACCGCACGGCTAAGTAGGGACCACGATTCCACATATAATTTGCGAAGAAATTCTTTAAGATATTTACTAAAATGTCCATAGCAATTCGTAATGGAATCTCCACAGGAATTTTTGTAGGAATATCCGGAAGTATTCCTAAAGGCGTTTTCTAAAGTTTTCGTCTCAGGATGAAGAAAATTTCCAAATCAACTCCAAAAAAAAAATCCAAGAAATTTCTGAAGCATTTTCCGAAAGTATTTCTAATAGAAGCATAAGTTTTAGCTTAACTTACCTTTTGTTGTCCATCATGTTGTATAGTGAAAGTTTGGTTTCACCACCATCATCGGTTTGACATTTACAGCATCGGTACCTTGGCTGCACGGTCCAAACCAACAAGATGTTGGTCACGTGAACGGGAGCGACATGAGAAATCTTATACTTTTGCATCAACTGTATTTCCGAACGAGTTTCTGAAGAAATTTTCAAAGGAATTCCTTTAAACATTTCTGAGGAAATTGCTGAATGAATTTCTTAAAGACTTTGTAAAGTAGTCCCCGAATGATTTTCTGTAGAAATTTCCAAACCTTTTTCTGGAAAGTTTCTTCAAATAAAATTACCAAATTAAAATCCAAAGGGTTTTTTAAAGAAATTGTCCATAGAATTATTAAATTAATTTCCGCAGAAATTCCTAAACGAATTCTCGAAGTACATTACGAAGATATTTCCAAGGGATTTTCTTGAGAAATTTTTGAAGGAGTCCCTTAAGGAATTTCTGAATGAAATCATGGAGGGAGTTCTGAAGGCATTCCTGAAATTTCGAAGCAATTCCTAGGATATCCTATTTGAAGGAATTTCTTAATTCATATCTGGAGGATTTTTCAAAGGAATCCCTAAAGCGATTTTTGAAGGATTGACTCTCCAATAGTCGAGATCTGTGCTGGCCACGTCCTTGCGAATGCTGAGGAAGACGAAGGATGGTTAGTTGGTTACCTACTTAGGAAAGATGCAGAGAACTCTACGACCTCTCATAGGTGCCACGAGAGGTTTTGGAATTGTGAGTGTTGAAAACAAAACAAGGGTACCGCTCTTTCAGCAGGGCAAATTGCAATAAAACATTTGATGATTAGCTTACCGCATGCTACAAAGCTGACTAAACTTTATTAAAATAAATACAGTCGATACAAATAACACAAATAACTTACAGCTACGGTGTTTTCCACATTAGAATTAAATCCAACGCGCCCGTTCTGTCTTATGTTTTTACTTAGAGTAGAGTGGGGCAAGAGTGCGCGTGGGGTAAGAGTGCGTTTTCGATTTTTTGAAGTAATAAAAAAAGATAAACTAGCAGCACTGCATCAGTTTGACAGGTATTCTGGCCAACTATTATCATGTGTAATTGTAGACGATTTGAATAGACAACAAGGGAGAAATGGAGTTAGATAACTTTTTGGTCATTTTGCTAAAAATAATTGGATTTCCGCAACTAGTATTTCATTACCATATATACGTTCAATCAGGTGAACATTATACCATTTCGATAACCTACTGTATAGAGTACTTTATGGGGCAGAACACCAATCCGGTTGGTTTTTCAAGAAGTCAAAACCATTAAACCATTACCAAAAGTACGCAGGAACCGGTGGGGCAAGAGTGCGCATATGAATCTTCAAGTTATGATTTCAAACCCGTATCTCCGGCCGAAATAAGACTTCTTCCAAAGCGTAAAAATCTACAACTAAGAAAAAAGGGACAGAAATTGAAATTATCACAAGTTTCTAGGATAAGTTGAAGTAATTTGGTGTTAGAAAGGAAAGGCGAACAAAACACTGAAGTGAAATAATGAAATTGTATTAGAACTTGTTGTACACCTAAACATAGTACGAAAACACAATTCCTAAACACAATCTAAATGATAATTTCATTTAATCAAAAGAAACATTCATAAATTACGCAACGTTTAGCTGGGAGGGTTTGCGAGATGTGTGACGATCCATATAATTTTTAGAGGATTCATACAAATAGTGTAAGATAGGGGGAGGTGTGATGAAATAGCCAAATTTTACGTTACGTGATTGGTGGACTTTCTTTAAGGAAAATGCCTTTGTATACGCCACGTGAAACCTGATATATATTTTTACCTCTGTACTTTTTTGTATATATATAAAAAAACAATGGTTTTTCGTATGAAAGTATTTTTAGTACCCCCTCCCCCTTTACAAGTTACGTAATCTTTAAAAATTCCCTAATATATGCTCATTAAACATCAATTTAATGTTATTAACTCATATTTGTGTTAATATATACTTAAAGCACATGATTGGATAAATGCATACCGGTGGGGTAAGAGTGCGTTTTCCACTTGTCTTACCAACGAAATTCAATAATTTCAATATATTTTCCGCTGGGTAACATATAGAAAGAGTATATGAATCATCGACAATGATTTGATATGCAGAAGCTTGCTTCATAAGGGCCACACGATCGATTGAAAACTAAGTGCGTACTCTTGCCCCACTCTACTCTATAGATCAATTCTACTTGAGAAAATGAAACAAATTGTTTATTCGACAAAAAATTTCGTAAACTCTTTTTCATCAAAATTGCGATACCTTTCATTGCGAACAATGTTTTTGGCTCAGCACATGCTTGACAGATTTTGACAGTTCTCAATGCTCGATTGGCTCAAGATGGCCACTTTCGCATATCTCTGACGGAAGGGAAACCCTCTATATTAATTTCTGTGGCTTATGTGGACTTAGTCTAGTCATATTGGAGTTGCTGCAATAAAATCATTCTAAGCCGTGCCACTTGGGTTAAGCAATGTCAAATCGCGGATGCACTTCCAATTTTCTTCTCCAATAAATATGAATAAATCATTGCCAACTTTTTGTGTACACCGTCCGGGGACTCTCGGGCGAGCAGCGCGTCGATTCCCAGTATCATCGGTTAGAAGGTGCATAATTTATGCAGCTATCTCTACTCAGAATATCCAGTCGCAAGAGGGGAAAAGCTATCTGCTTGGTAGGTATCTACTGCTGCACTTCTGCTTCTGCTCAATGTCGAGAAATATGTAATGGTTCAGAAAGTAGCGAGCTGAATATCCTCGCGTCGTCATTGTTATCGTAAATATAATATGACTTTTATTAGATTGAAGTTTATATAAAATCACATAATAGTTATAATAATCTAACTTAAAATAAAGACCATGTGTCGCTTGTTTTTTTGTTCTTATGTTTAAACATATTGAGCGCATAGCGTGCGAAGTATTTATCGTCAATGACGACAGCGACTATCTTCTTCTATAGTTTATTTTCACTCCTGTACATAGTTACCAATAAATGATATGATGCAACCGTGAAAGCGAAGCTGGTGCTCAAGTTAGCTGCGTCCTTGGAAAAAGCTATGAAGGATGTATTTAAATTTAGTATTCAGTTTTCCGTTGAAGGTTTTCTTTGTCTGCCATTGTAGTGCACATTTTTTTCCATTTTCGTAAACTATCGATTGGATCTGTCCAAAAACTATCTTTTTAGGAGACCCAGAGAGTATTAGGTTTATACACTAATTGACTGAGTCTGTATGTATGTGCGTGCACAAAAAAAAACTGCCTAATTTTTTCGTTAAATTACTTCTACAATTTTTGAGGGATGTTCAAATATTTACTTTCTGTCCATTCCCGTTTAAATTAAGTCACATAGGTATGAAATCTCCATTCTCCAGTTAGCTTTGCGAGCAAGAACACTAGCAGCACAATCCAGACCAGCAACTCAGCCACTCAAATGTGACTAAATTCGGTTGAATAAGGGTTAAAGTAAGTAACTTTTGTGCAACATGTGTGCTGCTCGGGAAGTAGAAGAGTAGGTGGGACGAAGGACTATCAACTAGAAAAATTACTTCAGATCTAGGATCAAGATTCTTATAAAATTGGTTACTCGCCAGGAGTAATTGTTAATTATTCATATGAGTTCTAAATAAACTGTTAATGAGTAATAATGTCTACATTGAAATTAAGTATAAACTTTAAATAATAACTAATTCGGGATAATGGCGTTCGGGGTAGTAGCCTTTGAGGTAAACGCATTATGGGTAGTATCGTAGAGAATCCGTTTCAAAAGGTCCAGGGACCAGTGTTGGGAAAAACTCAAAATCTCAAAACTCAAGAACGATTCAAATCACGCGTGAGTTGAAACGCACCCAACTCAGCACATAAAAAATCATGGATGAGTTGAATCATCGTAGGTTTTCTTTTGTTCTCCTTCGTAAAATAACAGTAAATTAACGTTTAACACATAGAACAATGGATAATCTTGCGTGTGTAAACAATAAATTTCCCCAAATTGATTATAAACGCTTTAAAGAGCGAAATGATTTTTTGGGAAATGAGTGAAATGATCCGTTTTAGCATGAAAAACTCAGGCGTGATTCATTATTTTAAAATCGCAAACGAGTTAGTTCGCGCGGGGCTGTTCTTACGAGTTATGAATTATATTTTAAACAGACACTATTCTGTAGAATATTCTTAACCATCTAAGACTCATATTTTTGTTTTAGCACAAAATGTTGATTTTGCTTTCTAAAACCGATCTGAACAAATGTTAGGCAACGAATTAAAAATCGCGATTTCATCAATCGCACATTTTTTTAAATTTTGTTTTTCTAGTTAAGAAATAATTTCTTACGAGCAGACAAGCAGATTATTGATCGACATAAAATACTTTTTGAAATCTGAACAATTAAATATCACAAAAAAAATTATCGAAGTACCCCGTCTGAAGATGATCTTGGGCGTTAGAGGGTTACTAGTTGACTTGATTAAGGTCTGAGGGAAGATTTCTCGTGGTAGAGCGCTGTTTTCAACTAATATCGACCTACTATTTTCTAAATTTGCATTAAGCTCTAAGTATTGAACTATTGTACAAATTAGATTTTTGCTTCATGATTTAAGGCATAAGAAACCAAATTTTATTCCTCAAGAAATTCTTCTGGATATTCCACCGGTAATTCCTCCGAATATTCCTTCAGAAATTCGTCCGAATATACCATCAATACTGTTACACCAGGGAATCTGTACAGGATGTTACACCAGGGATTCTTCCGGATAATCCTCCAGAAATTCGTCCAGGAGTTCTTCCGACCATTCCACCAGAAATTCTTCCAAATATTACTTCGAATATAAAATTCGGGAAATGGTCCGGATATTCCTCCAGGAGTTCTTCCGAATACTCCACCAGGAATTCCTTCAAACTTCGGATATTCTTTCAGGAAACATTACTTCGGATATTCCTCCAAGAATTCCTCTGGATATCCTTCAGGAATTCTTCCAGATACACCCAGGTGTTTTTTACGCGGTTGGATTTCATTAATTTCTCAGTCAACCTAAACTTTCACAGCTATTTAAACCCCCTGAATTTTCTTTGATTTTTTTTTCGTGGGGTTAACTCATTGCTTCATTGACGCTGAAGGACTTAAACGACCAAAACTAAACCGTGTAAAAAACCTAGGTATATTCCTCTAGGAGTTTCTCCGGATATTCCAACCATTACTTCGGATATTCTTTTGAGAAATTGTCCGAATATTCCTTTAGGAATTCCTTAGGATATTACTCCAGGAGTTCTTCCGAATATTCCACTAGGAATTCCTTCAAACATTACTTCGGATATTCCTTCAGGACTTCGTACGGGTATTCGTCTAGAAACTCCTTCGAATATTCCTCCAGGAATGTTTTCGAATATTCCTCCAGGGATTTCTCCGGATAGTCCTCTAGGAATTCGTCCAGATATTGCTATACGAATTTCTCCGGATATTCCTCCAGATATTTCTCCAGAAATGTCATCGGATATTCCTCGAGCAATTCATTTGGATATTCTTCCAAGAATTAATTTAGATGTTTTTCCAGGAGTTCTTTCAGATATTTCTCCAGGAATTCTTTCGAATATTCCTTCAAGAATTCGTCCGTATAATCCACCAGGAATTCGTCCAGATATTCCTTCAGGAATTTCTTCTAATATTTTCCCAGGACTTTGGATATTACTCCTGTAATTTCTCCAAATATTCTCCCAGATTTTTTCCGCTCTTCCACCAGGAATTTCCATAATTTTAGGAATTACATAAATTCCTGACATTCTTCAACGAATTTTTCCAGATCTTCCTTTAGAAATTCCACTGGACTTTCTTCCAAGAATTCGTCAGGATATTTCTCAAGGAATTTCTCCGAATATTCTTCCAAATATATTTCTTCTGGAATTTTTCCAAGAACTACTTCGGATATTCCTTCAGGAGTTCCTCATGATATTCTTTCGAACATTTTTTTGGTTATTTCTCCAGAAATTCCTCAGGATATTCCTCCAGGAATTCCACCGGATAATCCTCCATGAATTGTTTCGGAAGAATTCCTAGAAGAATATCCGAAAGAATTTCCAAATGAATGTCCGGAGGAGTCCCTGAAGGAATATTCGGAGGAATATCCAAAGGAATTCCTGGGAGAATATCAAGAGGAGCTCTTGGAGAAGTATCCGAAGAAATTCCTGGAGGAATTTCCGGCGGAGATTCTGGAGGAATAATCGAAGGAATCCTTGAAGGAATATCTGGAAGAATGTCCGGAGGAATATCCGAAGGAATTCATGCAGAAACATCTGGACATATTGTAGGAGGAATATCAGGAAATAATTATTAGGTGTTTGTCTTATTTGTTTTATTTCTCTTGTTTGTCTTATTTTTCTTTTATATTTCACATCCTTGCTTCACCAGCACCACGATCTTCACTCGAACCCCGCTTATTTGTAAATTTTTAGGGCTAAAATCGTATGATTTTCTCTCTCAAAGTGAGCTACCATATGCTTTTTTAACGGAAAACCGTTCTCTCAGACCTTAAATGAAACAATAATACAGGCAAATTTGGGCAATTTCATACCCCTCCCTGCTTTACAGCGTAACGTAACGGTTTCTACTCTTAAAAATGAACTTATTATATTTGTATCGTTTTCTCAGTACATGAAAATAAAATTACCATCATTAGGAAGTTCCAAAAATGATATATTTCGAATGATCATTTTGATGAAAATGAGTGAAAAACTGATTTCAGGAATTAAAATTTTAGTAAATAAATAATTGAGATTTTCTGCTTTCAGCCACATGAAAATGTTGATAATTTCCAAACCCCCGGATCGAAACGTTGGCAATAATTTGAAATTATCAACATTCTCATGTGACTGAATTCTAATTATTAGCAACTATTATTTTATTTATTCAGACTAAGGCCGGAGTGGCCTGTGCGGTATATAAGAGTCTTCTCCATTCGGCTCGGTCCATGGCTACACGTCACCAACCACGCAGTCTACGGAGGGTCCGCAAGTAATCTTCCACCTGATCGATCCACCTTGCCGTTGCGCCCCTCGCCTTCTTGTGCCCATCTGATCGTTGTCGAGAACCATTTTCACCGGGTTACTGTCCGACCTTGTGGCTACGTGCCCGGCCCACCGCAGTCGTCCGATTTTGGCGGTGTGAAGGATGGATGGTTCTCCCAACAGCTGATACAACTCGTGGTTCATTCGCCTCCTCCACGTACCGTCCGCCATCTGCACCCCACCATAGATGGTACGCAGCACTTTCCTTTCGAAAATTCCAAGTGCGCGTTGGTCCTCCACGAGCATCGTCCAGGTCTCGTGTCCGTAGAAAACTACCGGTCTAATAAACGTTTTGTAGATGGACAGTTTTTATGGCGGCGAACTCTATTCGATCGGAGCGTTTTGCGGAGTCCAAAGTACGTACGATTTCCTGCCATGACGCGTCTCCGAATTTCTCTGCTGGTATCGTTATCGGAGGTCACCAGTGAGCTCAAGTACACGCATTCTTCAACCACCTCGATTTCATCACTAACAATACAAACTCGTGGTGGGTGGATTACGTTGTTCTCTTTTGAGCATCTTCCTATCATGAACTTCATCTTCAACGTGTTGATGACTAGTCCAATCCGTTTTGCTTCGCTTTGCAGTCTGTATCAATGTCGTCGGCGAAACCAAATAACTGAACGGACTTCGTGAAAATCGTACCACTAGTGTCAATCCCTGCCCTTCGTATTACTCCCTCCAGAGCGATGTTGAATAGCAGTCTCGAAAGACCATCACCTTGCCGTAACCCTCTGCGCGTTTCGAAGGGACTCGAGAATGCCCCTGAAACTCGAACTACGCACGTCACCTGATCTAACGTCGGCTTTGATCAACTGTATCAATTTATCCGGAAATCCGTTTTCGTGCATTAGCTGCCATAGCTGGTCCCGATCGATTGTATCATATGCGGCTTTGAAGTCGATAAATAGATGATGTGTGGGCACGTTGTATTCGCGGCATTTCTGCAATACCTGACGTATGGCGAACACCTGGTCTGTGGTAGAGCGTTCACCCATAAATCCCGCCTGGTACTGCCCCACGAACTCTCTTGCAATTGGTGTTAGTCGGCGGCATAATATTTGGGAGAGTACCTTGTAGGCGGCGTTCAGCAATGTGATTGCGCGGTAGTTGCTACAATCCAGCTTATCGTTTTTTTGTAGATGGGACACACGACACCTTCCATCCCCTCCTGCGGCAGAACCTCATCTTCCCAAACCTTGGTAAGGGGCCGTCCACAAAGTACGTCACGCCTCAAGGTTCAGAGCAGCGTGACGATCCATATAAAAATTTTAGAGGTGTATTACAAAAGTGTGATGAAGGGGAGGGGGTTGAAAATCGCCGATTTTTGCGTGACGTACTTTATGGATCTTCCTAATCACCCAGTGCAGCGCTCTAGCCAGTGCCTCACCACCGTGTTTAAACAGCTCTCCTGGTAGATGGTCAGCTCCAGGGGCTTTGTTGTTTTTCAGCCGGCCCATCTCCTCCTGGATTTCCTGGAGATTCAGAGCCGGAAGTCATATGTCTTCTTGCGCGCGGTAAGCAAGAGAATGGTATCTGGCAGCGTCGCATGAATCACGAATTGTACCAGGTGTATAATGGGCTGGATATTATTAAGCGTATACAACACGGCGGACTACGGTGGGCTGGTCACGTTGTTCGTATGCCGGAAGAACGTCAAGCGAAGATAATATTTAGTAGGGAACCCGGCCGTGGGCTTCGTGGAAGGCCGCGTACACGATGGCTTTTTGCAGTTGTTGCGGACCTGAGGGCGCTCAATGTTCAGGGCGACTGGAAGCGATTGGCCCAGGATCGAGTCCAGTGGAGAAGGATACTCCATTCGGCGTAGGATCATCGAAGAGCTGTAGCCCATCAAGTATCAAGTAAGTAATATGTTTTAGCATTATTATATCATCATCCGTTATAATACATAATAAAATAATAGATTTCGTAGCGAGCGTAGAGTACTTGTTCTTCAAACTAATATAACTATGGAGCTCGGACGAGTTCGGATGAGTTTCTTCTATCTTTCATTCTGTCCTGATTTCATAATTTGAATCTATTTTATTCACAACTAAAACTTAATTTTAAAATTTGAGAAAATTATCAGCGTGCCTGAACAAGTGTTTAAAATATGCTTAGAGTGCATGTACAACTCAAATATTCATATTATTCCACGTATGATCGTGGGCACTCCTAGGTTCATTACCATACCGCCACCGTTGTCTGCCACCTCACCACTCAGGTGCCCTTCGTAATGCTGCCGCCACCTTCGGATCACCTCACGCTCGTTCGTAAGAAGGTTCCGTTTATGTCCTTACACATGTTGGGCTGTGACACGTGGCCGTTACGTGAACGGTTTAACTTCTCATAGAACTTTCGTGTGTTATTAGCGCGGTACTGTTGCTCTGTCTCTTCACGGTCTCGAGCTTCCTGCTGGCGCTTTTTCTTCCGACAAATCGAGTTTTGTCTGTTCCGCGCCCGTTTGTATAGTGCCTCGTTCACCTTCGTGCGGTGTTGTAGCAATCTCGCCTATGCTGCATTCTTCTCCTCAAGCAACTGCTCACATTCGCCGTCACACCAAGTGTTTCTCTGATCCGGGGGCACCGTGCCTCCGTGCAATGGTTGTTTTTAAAGACTGCTTATTGGACTTGCGCAAACCCCCTGTCTCGTCGAATGGCCGTCGTGTCAGGTTTGTTTAGTGTCCCACCTAGCACCACGACGTGGGCTTGTGTGCTTTGCGCGGCACACAGTATCTTTGAAGCTTTGAAAGAGCCTACTGTAAAACCTTACCACTTCCTAAGCAGGCACCACAACTTGAAGTTGGCCTGGGAAGGGATCGTCAAGCTCTTGGACATAGTAACTGCTGCCCACGATCATACGTGGAATAATATGAATATTTGAGTTGTATATACACTCTAAGCATATTTTAAACACATGTTCAGGCACGCAAAAAAAAATTCTCAAATTTTAAAATTAAGTTTTCGTTGTGAATAAAATAGATTCAAATTATGAAATCAGGACAGAATGAAAGATAGAAGAAACTCATCCGAACTCGTCCGAGCTCCATAGTTATATTAGTTTGAAGAACAAGTACTCTACGCTCGCTACGAAATCTATTATTTTATTATGTATTATAACGGATGATGATATAATAATGCTAAAACATATTACTTACTTGATACTTGATGGGCTACAGCTCTTCGATGATCCTACGCCGAATGGAGTATCCTTCTCCACTGGACTCGATCCTGGGCCAATCGCTTCCAGTCGCCCTGAACATTGAGCGCCCTCAGGTCCTCTTCAACTGCAAAAGTCATCGTGTACGCGGCCTTCCACGAAGTCTTCGGCCGGGTTCTCTACTAAATATTATCTTCGCTTGACGTTCTTCCGGCATACGAACAACGTGACCAGCCCACCGTAGTCTGCCGTGTTGTATAAGCTTAATAATATCCAGCCCATTATACACCTGGTACAATTCGTGATTCATGCGACGCCGCCAGATACCGTTCTCCTGTTTACCGCCGAGTATTGTCCGCAGCACCTTACGCTCAAACACTCCGAGAGCTCTCCGATCAGCCTCCTTTAACGTCCATGTCTCATGGCCGTATAAAGCCACCGGAAGAATCAGAGTAGTATACAGCGCGAGTTTTGTTTTCGTTTGCAGACTACGGGACTTAAGCTGGTTACGAAGTCCGTAATAAGCCCTATTTGCAGCTGCAATACGCCTTTTCACCTCGCGGGTAACATCATTATCGCACGTCACTAATGTTCCAAGATACACAAATTCTTCCACCACTTCAAATTTTTCACCATCCAGCACCATTTCGCTACCACCACCACCACTAATGAACCCACGTTGATTGCCAGCGACTATATACTTCGTTTTGCTGGTATTGATCGTGAGTCCAATCCTCGCTGTCTCCATCTTAAAAGGCACAAAAGCCTCTTCCACGGCACGGCTATCAATTCCGAAAATATCGATATCGTCCGCAAATCCCAGGAGCATATGCGATTTTGTGATAATGGTACCGCTTCTTTGCACACCAGCTCTCCTAATCGCTCCCTCGAGCGCTATATTGAACAGTAGGTTCGAGAGTGCATCACCCTGCTTTAATCCATCTAAGGTAACAAATGACGTCGATATTTCATCCGCAACCCTCACACTTGATTTCGATCCGTCCAACGTTATACGAATCAGCCGTATCAGTTTCGCCGGAAAACCATGTTCAAGCATAATTTGCCATAATTCATTCCGTTTCACTGAATCGTACGCCGCCTTGAAATCAATAAACAGATGATGTGTCTGCAAGTTGTACTCCCGGAATTTATCAAGGATTTGTCTCAGGGTAAACATTTGATCCGTCGTTGATCGGCCCTCACGAAAACCTGCTTGGTATTCGCCGACGAAGGACTCTTCAAGCGGTCTCAATCTGCTGAACAGAATACGGGACATAATTTTGTACGCCGAATTAAGGGGGGTTATTCCTCGGTAATTGGCGCACTCCAGTCTGTGTGTGAGGGCAAATGAGGCCGTCCAACCAGCTAGCAGGCATTTCCTCGTCTTCCCATATTTTCGACATAATATGGTGCAGAACTTCATAAAGCTGCTCACTGCCATGTTTGAGAAGTTCAGCCGGGAGCTGGTCCTTCCCCGCAGCCTTATTGTTTTTCAGCTCTTTGACAGCTTTTTTAACCTCATCTAATATTTATTCTGTTCACTGATGCACCGTCACTTCCGCTATTCAACAAAGTCTTGAAGTGTTGCTTCCACATGGCAGCCGCTTCAGTTCTATCTGTCAGTAAATTCCCTTGTTGTTCGTTGCACATGACGGATGACATGACAAATGGCGATGTCTTTCTCGGCACGCCATTGACTGACTCGTAAAACCTCCGCATATCGTTCTGCTCCATTTTTCCGGCGCCTCGCTAATCTTGTTCTTCATATTCTTTCTTCTTCCTGCGGTGGGTTCGTTTTTCGACTGCTCTTGCTTCCTTATACCGATCTCTATTCGATCGGGTACCCGACACCAACATCCGGTTTCTGGCACCGTTATTTTCTGTCCTTCTCTGACACTCCACATCGAACCAACCCGTCCTGGGTCGCCTCTGTGCAGTGCCTACCACTTCTCATGCTGTTATGCTCACCGATCCATGGATCGACTCCCATCGATCGTTGATGTTGTCGCTAACGTTGTCGATTGCACTTATCCATTCGTCAACCTCCTGCGGTACTCAGCCGATGCTCCTCCCGCCGACAATCGCTGGATATTCTAACGTATCGTGATCTTTCGTTTGTTACAGTTGACAACCGTGATCGAATTTTACTGACAACGAGGTAGTGATCAGAGTCAATGTTCGGGCCTCTGAATGTCCGCACATCGATAACATCCGAGAAATGGCGCCCATCCACCAGAACATGGTCTATCTGGTTGCAAGTTTCACCATTTGGGTGTCTCCAGGTGTGCTTTCGGATGTTCTTTCGTGCAAAGTAGGTGCTACTGATGGCCATTGTCATTGGTAGCGGAGTGAAGGCTCTCCCTGTCGATTATGGGACAGAAAAAGTCCTCTCTACCGACCTGAGCGTTAGCGTCTCCGATAACAATTTTTACGTCATGCTTTGGGCACTCTTAAGACATTCATGAAACGTGTCCTTCACGTCGTCGGATTTATCGTTTGTCGGTGCGTAAACGTTGATTAGGCTGTAATTGAAGAATTTGCCCCGTATCCTCAACACACAGATTCGTTCGCTAATGGGTTTCCACCGCATAACTCGCTTCATCTGCTTGCCCATCACTACGAAACCAACTCCATGCTCTGCTTTTTCACCGCCGCTGTGATAGATGTTATACTTGAATGCAGTGTTGGTCGTGGGGTCCACGGCTCGGAATTCACGTTCTCCGGATCTGGGCCATCGGATTTCTTGAATAGCGGCCACGTTCACTCCAACCTTCTGCAGTTCGCGAGCCAGAAGGCTCACTCGTCCAGGTTCATTTAGGGTCCTGACATTCCAGGTACCGAGTTTCCAATCATAGTCCTTATTTCGTTGCCGGGTCGGTTGCCAAAAATAACGTTCTCTTTTTCTTCTATCTCCATTTTTCGTGGTATTTGAGAGGCTTCAGTAAGCTGCCTTACCGGGGTTCGTTACCTACATCGCGATGATGGGGCTGCCACCTTAGGTATAGCTGACGCGATACAGCATTTCGTTAATCAGCCGCTGGGTACCAGGCAGACGCTGTTTGAGCCGCACCTCCTGGTGAACAGACGCTCGAGGCGTACCTTCTCACTCTAGTTGATGTCAGAAGGACAACAGTGCCCAGGCTGCACTACCAGCTAAGTACACAACCCTTAGCTGGCGGTCTTTTGTCATCGGACGACCCGTGGAAGCGTGAGATAGGGACTTGTGGGGACCAGAGCTCTGTTGGGCGCTCCTTCCTTGATGTTAACCCACCATTTTGCAGCTAAAACATATTATAAAACGAAAAACGAGCAATGGGTAATGTTTTAAACATAACCGCGAGAAGACGTAGGACTTATATAAACGTAACGTATTTTTATTTAATTTTTGAATCTACGGCTTGATCATAGGTATTAAAATTGAAAATGTCAACTTCCATGATTTGTATAATTAGGCTAGATGTACCAGTTGTCGCACTAGTGCTTTATATGCGAAATGGCCAATCAAATCAAAAACAAATCAAGTTCAGATCGATAAAGCATATTCATATGATACAATAAAACCTTTGATCTCCTCCAAAACAAGCAAAGCATAATTGTAAAAATTAATTTTGCTTAATTTTTGACGTCCTTTGCACCAGTTGTCGCACTAGTGGTCCCAATTTGGCCAATCCCATAAGAAAACAATAGGATTTGCCAAATAAGGAACCAAAATTAAGAATAGTGCCTCAACTGGTGCATGCGTTCCTATTATGGATTAATCAATTTTGAGGATTATAACAAATTTTATTATAGTTTTTACAGCTGTTCTGAGGAGCAGGAAATAAAACCGTTCGCTTGATGTATGAAGTCCACCCACATGCCTTTTACTTATTTAAAAAATAGTTGTTCTTATGTATGGGGAAACCCACCCTATTAGTAATTTGTTTATTTTCAAAATTTGTGGAAATAAAACTAAATATTAAATACATAATCAGAATTGCTTTGTTTCTAACTATTATGCCCTTATTTACTCGAGCAAATGTAGGGCATTTATATATTACTTATTGATGATATTATTTAAAGTGTAAAAATTCTATTAATAAAATTTTCTGACTTGGGCAAAATGTGCTATTTTATGAGAACTGTCCTGTTTTCCGTCTCATTAAACATATATTCATCTTATCGCCAATCAAAGAAATACAGCACCAATTTCGTTGCCTCCTATTGCTAACATGCACGCTTACGCCTGAAAAATCAAAATAGGAAACAAGTCATAGAGCAATAACTTTACTACGTGATGAACTTATAAAATAATAAAAATCTCGAAATTAAAGATTAGAAAAAATATAAAAAGTAACCTTACTAAAATAGAGGAGGTTCCGCTATTACGCCAATGAAAAACTCCGAGTCTAAGTCAAGTTTAATGATATAAATTTTCAGAAAAATAAAACCAAAGTATAAAATAATTTTTAATAAAATATTCTTTTGAAAAATATTTTTTGCGGACTTTTTTTGAAAAATTTACTGTAAATACAGCGAAATTTCGAATCTCAACTGGATATCAGCACCATTGCTGATAATGCATAATTTAAATGCCAATGTCTTCTGCGCACGAATGAAAGTATTTATTTCCAATCAATTCTAATCAGTGTATTTGATTTTTTTTATGGGGAAACAGAACTGTTATAGTAGGGGGAAAGACGGCTTTTGCAGGTTTTGTTCTATTATTCGCAGGGGTTTTTATGTACATTTTACGATGCATGAGAAAGGCATCATCGCCGCTAGGTGGATTAATCTGGGTTTTTCATATGCGATGTTAGCGAAAATCAAAATCTCGGCCCCATTTTAAATGTACGGGGACCAACATCAAACATTTTCCAGCCTGTTGTGTGACGTGTACATATTAAAAAAAAAACACCGCTGAGATGTTATTCAGAACTGCACGAAAATGATATGGGAATGTGGTCTAAATTGAATGACGAAGAGGTTGATCACTGGATCGCAAAAGGACCTGGTGAACTGCATCATTGTGATGAGAAATTAATCGAAAGTTATTCAGTGAACCGGGAAAGGGGTGACGTTGCTGGCTTCAGAAAATGCACAAAATCTTTGTTTTACCGGATGGTTCAAAATTAAATGGTTTTCAGAAACTGGCTTTGCTTCTCGCCGAGTAGTGGAAAACTTTACTGCTTTTTGTGTGTTATGATGGATGAGAGCTTCGCAATCGAATTTAGCTAGTGATGGATTCTGCAATTGGAAGCGAGCACTAGAAAAATAAGTCTACACGAAACATCGAAAGCTCATCTGTAATCATCCCTTTCCGTTTCTTTACGAGCTGGAAGTCTTGGAGTTGATAAAATGATAATACAAGAGGTAAGTTTAGAAATTCTATTGATATTCGATATTCATGATCGAAGAATTATTATTGTCACAGGAACTACTGGCGTGATGTTATAAGGAGAGTTGTGAGTGCAATAACTTTTCTGGCACAACGTGGTCTAGCATTTCGTGGCGAAAATGAGCTGTTTGGTTTGGAAATTATATGGGAATTCTTAAACTTATAGCCGAATATGACCAGTTTTTGGCACGTCATATTGAGGCGCATGGCAATAAGAAAAGTGGACATGCTAACTATTCATCGTCTACTATTTTTTGATGATATTATCGATATAATGGCTGACAAAGTTTGTGGTGGTGAGATATTTGGAAGAAATTAGACCAGTCGAAAGATCCTTAACGTTTATTCCTCATTGTGCTCATGCTGGACAACATATGGTTGATGCTCTCCTTGAGTTTTTGCAAGCTCATAACATCGATTTCCAAAATTGTCGAGGACAGTCATATGACAATGCACCGAACATGTCAGGAAAGTACAAAGGAATGCAGGCGTTAATTTTGCAGAAAAATCCATATGCGCTTTTTGTTCCCCATTGCACTCATTCGTTGAATTTGATTGGAAAGCCAGCAGCCAACATTTGTTTAACCGATGTTGACCTTTTCAACTTTATTTAAAATTTATTCACGTTCTTCACAAATTCAACTAACCGATTCCGATAACCGAATCTTAACTGAAAATTTGTCAAAAATAATATACTGTGAAAAACCTAAGTGACACACGCTGGTCTTGTCGAGCAAATGCCATAAAAGCTTTGCTATATGGTTACACAGAAATCAAAAACACTCTACAAACAATCGCAGAGAACGTAGAAGAAAAAGATTTGGTGAAAATGAAGCTATAGGGTTACTGCTCCTGGACTTCATCTCATAGCTCCGATATTGGTCCTACGAAAAACAAAGCAACGAAAAGGTATTTGATTTGTTTATTATTTTTGTGATTTTTTTCAGCAGTGAGCATGCATGTTAGCAAAAAGAAGGAACGAAATTGATGCCGTATTACTTTGTTTCGCGATGAGATGAATATATGTACAGTGAGATTGAAAACGGAGCAGTTCCCCATAAAATGTCCTTTTCGAGAACGCTATCTACACACAGTTCTGGTACGATATCCTAGAATGGTTTGATGCGACCAGCCAGTTCCTGCAAAATCCTTCTACAGCTTTGAAACCAGCTGTCAACTCAATATTAAGCTTGATTGAAGCAAAACGAGGAAAGTATGAGGAATATGAAGCAACAGGAAAATCAATGTCTGGAGCACATAACTACCGTAATAACCGTTCAAGAACAAAAAACGTTCGGCTTAACGTATCTGGTCGAAAAGAACATGCAGAGACTGTTAAGGATACGATGCCTCAGGAAAAATTCAAGGTGGCCTTCTATTCCGTAATCGATCAGCTCAAAAAATCTCTGGCAGAACGAGCGGGGGCATACAAACAGATAATTTACAATTGAACATTTATTTTGTTTTACAATTTATAATTTTTTGAAGGTATGCAACTTGTTCGAGTTTCTGTCGGATTTGGATGCGTCTCCTTCATCCCTCGAGGTTGGATCTCGAAAGCTAGTTGAAGCTTATCCAGCAGATCTTGCTCCAGAGCTGATAAACAATTGCTGGAGAGTGTCCGAGTCGATTGATATGTAAATCTTAAAAATCCAAAGTAAAGATAAAGGCGCTAGTAACGTTTGAAATCTTCCCTTCCAGCCTAACGCTCTTGATTTCCAAAAATTTAAATGACACCAGTATAGTAAAGATAGACGTAAGTCCTACTTCAAAAAAAACGATTAGTCTAAAAAGGTGTTCAATGCAAACTAATGCCAAAGGACCTGTTCGGCGGAACAACATTTTCGGCCATGTCCTGTTCTGCCAAACCTCTCTTTCGGTCAAATGACTTGTTCGGCTAAATTACTTATTCGGTCAAACGTCCTAGTCGGACGAGTGAAATATTCGGCCAACTAGTGTTTGGCATAATAATAACCGTATCGGCCTTGTAGCATTCAGTCAAACCTTTCATATTGTCTATTCGGAATAAATTTTTACCGCTTTTTATACCGAAGTTGGATTTTTCTCCAGATACAGGCAACTTTCCCAACTTCGGAAGTAGTGCGATGGATTCGCCTAAAGATGCGCTAACCAACGCATCAATTAGTTTGACAAATAAAACTTCGGAAGAAAGTTCGGTTCGGAAGTCCCGACTTCCGAATTCTAACTTGGTGCTACGCCGACAATATCAAAGAACACCTGAGTGTCGATAAGGACAATATGAACCTGAGAACATCTTCCTCTTTCTTCTTTTTGGCTTTATATTCCCCACTGGGACATTGCCGCCTCGCACCTTAGTGTTCAACCAGTAACGGCAAGGTTTCTAAGACAAGTTGCCCTTTTTGCATTTCTATATTATGAGGCAAACACGATGATACTTTTATGCCCAGGGAAGTCGAGAAAATGTCCAAATGTCCGAAAATTTCCTATAGATCGGACCGAGAATTAAACCCCGCCAGCTCCAGCATGGTCTTGCTTTGTAATCGCGTATCTTACCGCACGGCTACGGAAGCCCCAATGAGAGGATCTGCGAATCACAAAATCTATAAAAAGATCTATATCTATAAAACTATAAAACTCTTGATCTTCCGGAAATCCATTAGAGGATCGATTGGTTGAAAACAGCAATTTAAAGTACCTAGCTAGCTAGTGCGCTGCTCAGAGTAATTACCAAATAATGGATAGAAGAATATTTCACAAAGGAGTGCACGGAAGGTATCGTGAGTTCCATAATTGAAATTCGACTTAATTCACACCCATATTCAACACTTGTCAGACTGATGAAGATCATTAATAAATATTTAATAAAAAATATTTCAAAATGTGATAAAGCATATTAAAAGTTAATATACCTATAACGGCAATATAATATACACAGCAAATAATTTTGAAAATTCAACGACGTGTAAAATTGCATGTTATTCCATCAAACGAATTAACGTTCGATATTCAATGAAATTTGATTGAATTTTACAAGCAAGCACCGTTTAAATTTATTTCGATTTAAAAGAATAGTGAGATCGATTGAATGTTACGTTTATTTGCATGCTCCAAATATGTGCATGAAAATACATTTAAAATCACAACATATTTTTATCTGTGTAGAGGCACACTGCCATACCATTAACTTTTCCCAGTCTCTTTCCTGATCTGAAGTAGCCAGGTCAGACAATAGACATATTTTGCGAGTAGTTTGTCAAGAAGTAATCCACCATCGCGAACTAAGCTTGAAAGAAAGCATGCTAAAGTGAAAGCGCAGATCTCAGCTTAATGTTCCGCCATTGTTGTTATTCCTCGTCTAAGAGTGCGTCCTTTCATGGATGAGGTATATAACAAGTGTGTTCGTCCTAAGAGTACTTGAATTGAAGATTGGCGGAGTCACATTTTTTCGTAAACAACTCATTTCGAACATCGGGAGCTATTATTTTAGCAATCAACCAAATTCACACATGTGTATAGTTCGACTATCTTTGAATTTAGTGTTCGTTGTCTATACCAGTATCGTTGATCTATATCACAGCATTGGCTACAAATGTATCCTCCATAATTGATTCCTTCTCCCCGTCGTAATCCACCAAGTCATACTTCAACAATGCCATGGAAACACTCTTCGAGCTCGTCAACAACAACACATCCATGCACCATGCAACTTACTTTGTAATCTAGCAGAAGACCTTCAATTTGAAATTATAATTTAATTTTCTCGATTTCTCTACCCGTTCCGACATAACAGGAAGCTCTCTAAATCATCCAGCGCCGTTCGAGTGATGCAGTGCTAAACCGGACCGGATCCGACCATCCAGCCAACCAACCAACCAACCAACCAATCACCCAGCCAGACAATGTCATCCCTGCGGAAATCGGCATCGTTCCGCTCCCGGATACCGGTACGGCGGACTCGGGTGGCGACACGCCGGTGCGTGAGCCCTCAGCCATCGACGTCGACGGTGACCAGTGCCGGGTCGATTTATGACGGCGGTGGTGGCCGTCAATGGTACGATAGACGCTATTCGTCCTCCAGCTATACGAGCAGCGACGAGAGCCATGACGAGTCCGAAATGGAACCACTCGAGGTAATTTGCAGCAATAGAGAGCGGTGGTATCATCGATATTAGAGCAAATTTTTATCTTTTGGTTTATTGCTTTTGTTGAAAAATCGACAAGATTTTTTTTTTTGAAATGTGGTTATTGGCTTCATTGTACCAAACGTAAAGGGTACATATTGGAACAATTGCAAAAACGATTTTTCAATTTTGCTTGGCATTGAATTCGTAGTTGCCACTCCGCGGTTGAGCAGATCTGAGTTAAAAGGGGCTAAGGTTTACCCATGCATTCTCTATGTAGGAACGGTTCGGCACTTCATCCCATAGTTTATATTTCCATCCCATCAAAAACCTAGCAATGAAAAGAAACTTGGATTGTTTCCTATTTTTGTGATATTTTTTCACCAGTGAGCACGCGTGTTACTAAAAAGAAGCGACGAGATTGGTGCTGTATTTCTTTTTTTACGATGGAAAACGGAAAAGTTCCCCTACATGTTTTAGAAAACTCATGCTCTTTATGCCCTTAATTTTTTTAAAGTTGGGTCAATAGCTTATTTCAGTCCCTTCACGTGTTGAATTCGCAACTTCCAAGTTAAACATGTTATTCTCAGTACAATATTTATTATCGAAACGCATACCTACAAAGCGCTCCCCTCCTGGAATATCCTAACGATGTTGTGCTTGTTGCACAACAACGAGCGCAATAACAACTTCAACTATAGTGAACCGAGCCACGCAATTCCCAAGTGCTTGGTAGTTTGTCGGCATTATAGCGGGAGAGGCCGAGATGATCATCAACAAAAATAACTGCAGGCAAAAGTACCCGCTTCCAGGGTAGTAGCGTTAGTAGCCTCCTACTAACTGACTGCCGGGCACTTATTTTTCTCCCTCTTGGGCGATTTGCAAGCCGTTCCACGTGGAATGGCGTGGCTAAATGAAGACGAGGCAAGGCCATAATAAACTCCTTCCGTGTGCAACTCACGCGAACACACGAACTATCCCTGATATGCTTTGTTCCTGCTTTGCTCCGAGATAGTTCTGCCACTGGCAAGCGATGAGGGCGTGAAGTGGAAGTTTGCGTTTTCATTTGAACTTGTTTGGAGGATGTTTAATTGCAGGTTAAACGGTTCTCCGGATAAAGCCCGGACTACACAATGTATCCAGCCTATTGGGCAATCCGACATTGTGACACTATCGACCGATCGAAAAAAGTATTTCTATTGTAGAACCGATGTTGATTGTCATTTGCATAATCATTAATGGATTGCAAAAACATCGAATACATTGTGATCGATGCTATGTAGAAAGGATGTTTTCCACAATATGGTCAATTATCGAGAAGCAATAGAATGGGATCAAACCCCTCCGAAGGAAGCGGTTACCCTCCAATACCTTTTCCGAACTAAATCTATCATATGTTGTGCATATGCATAAATTGAGTTTTAGTAAATCATAGAAGTTGAGTATATGTTCTCTTGGTAAATGTAAACAGAGAAAAACCTGTATTTTCTATTATGTACAAAAGAAGAAGGAGTAAGAATAATAATTATTATTTATTCAGACTAAAGCCGAGGGGGGGGTCTGTGCAGTATATAAGAGTTTTCTCCATTCCATGGCTGTTATCGGAGGTCACCAGTGAGCCCAAGTACACGAATTCTTCAACCACCTCGATTTCGTCACCACCAATACAAACTCGTGGTGGGTGGCTTACGTTGTCTTCTCTTGAGCCTCTTCCTATCATGTACTTCGTCTTCGACGTATTGATGACTAGTCCAATCCGTTTGGCTTCCTTCTTCAGTCTGATGTAGCCTTCCTCCATCTTCTCAAAGTTACGTGCCATAATAACAATGTCGTCGTCGGCGAAGCCAAATAGCTGGACGGACTTCGTGAAAATCGTACCACTCATGTCGATCTCTGCCCTTCGTATTACCCCTTCCTAAGCGATGTTGAATAGCAGACACAGAAGACCATCTGTTCCGTTTGGAGGAACGAGCTATGGACTGAACGGCTTGTCTTTGCACTGTTGGGCTTCTGTTCTTGATAAGGAAAGACTGGTGTACAGAATTTCTAATGTTTATTTTCTTGATGACTTAAAGGCTAGGTTGCACACATGCAATGTCATAAGATTTGGGAGAGTACCTTGTAGGCGGCGTTCAGCAATGTGATTGTATCCAGCTTATCGCCCTTTTTATTCATGGGACACACGACACCTTCCATCCACTCATGCGGCAAAACTTCCACCTCCTAAATCTTGGTAATGACCCAGTGCAGTGCTCTAGCCCAGCGGTTCTCAACCTTTTCTTGAGAGGTACCTTCGAACTTTTACATTATTTGAGGTACCCCTATGATTTTTTGCTGTAAATAAAAATAATCGTTACTCTTCAAGTATATAAAAAACTCAAAGGTGCAGCCCAATCGGGTTGTACGCAAAGGTGACGTATGACTACGTAGCTATACGAAATGGAGGGTATTTTTCATCATAATTTGTGTAAATTTATTAGCATTGTGCAAACTGCTCGGAGGTCAACCGAATCAAGAAACTGAAGGTAGCTCCCAGTTGGATGAACCAGCCGTGGAAAAGGAACGACTCATCGGCCGCATCGCCACTGAAGGCATTCGTCTATCTTTCAGTGGATATCATCAGAATCCTAGAAGACATTATGCTCACAAATGTCCGGACGAAAGGAAAAAAATACGCAGAATCGGAGGTGGCGCGAAACAAAACACAAATATATTAATTTGCAACGTTCGACTTCCGCCCGCGATGGAAGCGTACATGCATCGTTTTCTATAGCGCTGGTGGCAACGTGAGCAGGACTTCAAGAATAAATTACAAACAGTCCTTTTCAGGACTTAAACTATTTATCCAAGAAGAGGTTTTGACCGCTAGAAAAATTGTTTACCCAGACAAACAGACTGTTCGGCTGTTTAAACGACAATGACGATTTTGGAAAGATTTGTTGTTTTTAATAATGCGCCATTTGAAAAACTAAGGCAGCTAAACGACATTTTTCACTAAGGTGGCGTCTTCATCGATTTGGCCGTCGTCGACGGAAAGTGAAATTTTCTGCCAAGATTCTTTGGTTTTGTTTCGTTAGTCATTAGAAATGATAGGGTAAAAGACCCAATAGTGGAGGAACTAAGCACGTTCCACCACTGTTTCTTCGCTTACACCACATCTATATTTCATGTCGCTTACCTTAAGCACTTATTCAACAGCTCATCAATTATATTTTAACGAAAAGTATTGCAAACGCTGCAGAAACCATTATTGTTACTTAAAATGATACCTCTAATTATTGGTGCAGTTATCCATTAGTTGCGGTATTTTTAATTTATGTTCCTATAGTTACGAATCCCATTGTTTTCTTATGGGACTCGCAACTATTGGAACACTACCGCAACTATTGGTGCAAAGACGAGAAAAAGATATGGTAATTTAGTGATACTTTACCGATTTGGAGGGATTTTCTTATCTGTTTTCTTTTATTTCGAGTAATGACAGGTCAACAAATTGATAGACAATATGGGTTGCTGCGTTAAATACGTAGATTTTGTTAAAAGAACACTACCGCAACTATAGGAACACCCACGACTATCGGATCTTTTGCCCTATCGATTTTTTCGGGTTACCATCGTTTGGCGACGACAGAAAGTTGCCCTTTGGTAGCACAACCACAAGCGCACTTCGGAGGGAGATGATGCAATGAGTTTGTTCAAATCAAAGCAGTCAAATGGAATTTCCTCACAAGATTTTGATTATGTTTTGTTGTAGTTGAGGATTGAAAAGCTCCATTATTTGAAAAATATCGGTTCTTTACAGTACCATTATTTTACACAAGGGTAGTTTAATCCGGGATGCAAGAATGTTCATCAAAGTCCAAAATTAATAGTTTGGCGTTAACAGAAGGTTTTTCTTCGATAGCAGAATGAAAAGCGCGCGTCGGTGAGTGACAACGCAACAAATTTGTTCGAATGAATGGAATCGCTTACAGCAACCGAACTATCAACCCAATGCTTGTCGAAACGTTAGGTTGAAATTTCACTTCGTGTTGTTATTGTCCGACGACCACTCGATGACTTTTCGCTAAGACGCCACCATTTGGAATACATTTTCAGCATCGCCACTGCATCGCACGGGATCGAAACAGACGTCATTTTTGTAATCAACTCTTTCTTCAAATAAAATGCTGGTTTGTTGAGGTTGAATGACGACCACCAACGCAGACTTCTACCACCAATTCGATGATTTTCCTTTGAAAATACTATCAGAGCGCCTTCGTGCTGCTGTGTTCGCTCCGCTGCGTCGGCTCTGCGTAAAATCTTATTTAACCGCTCTCTGCGAAATCCCTATCAAAATGGCTCGCGCGCTAGAAAGCAGCTTTCTTGTATTCAACAAATTAAGCCCGTTAGCTCCGCCCCTTTGTGGTCTGGTATAGGTGTAAATATAATGTGCACTCATAACGATTAATGAAGCGGCGGGGCTAATAAAATTACTTCATTAGGTATAAGAAAGCTGGTTATCGACGCGCGTGAGCCATTTTGATCGGGACTCCGCAGACAACGGACCGTTCGGAGGATGACAAATTTTAAGAATCTTATGAAATTTTCTCGCAAGATTCTGAATTTTGTTATGAGATGTTGTTTATCTAAGATGCGTATTGTTGCGAGGAATGACAACAGAAATTTGACTCAAGACGAAGTTTCTCCATACTACAAAACATTATCTTTCGGCATCTGACTGTCCGAGCGACGTTCACCGATGGGTGGTTGCTGTAGAAAGTTTCCACTGAGGTGGCGTCTTCATTGATTTTATACAAAAGGCACCATTTTATACAAAAGAAGGTTGATCCGAAATAAACTTTCTTCAAAGTGCAAAACTCAATCGTAAATAGCAAATTTGATGGCGCGTCGGAGGGAGATGATGTAGCGAATTTTAATGGATGGAATCACTAACAGCAACCAAGCTACCACGCCAAACCCGATGCCACGGAAACAGTCCTTTTTCGCAATTAACTCTTTCTTTTAGTAAAATGTTGGTCCTGAGAAGAACCAATTTTCTTTTCCCAATTCCCATTAAAATAACTAACTGCATCCAATCGCTTGTCGACACCTTGCGCTGCAACTGTTCGACAGCCACTTGATGATTTTTCGCTAAGACTCCAAAGGTTGAAATAAATTTACAGCATTGCAACACTGCCACCCACTTCGTGCTGCTGTGTCCGCTCCGCTGCATCGAATGTCGAACCGCTCTCTGTGGAATCTCGATCAAAATGGCTCGCGCGCGAACAGCAGCTTTCTTATATTTAATAAATTAAGCCCGTTAGCCCCGCCCTTTGTGAGCTGATATGGTTGTAAATATAATGTGCACTCATAACGATTAATGAAGGGGGACTAATGAAATTACTTCATTAGATATAAGAAAGCTGCTTTTCGAGCGCGCGCGAGCCATTTCGATCGGGTTTCCAGACAACGGACCGTTCGGAGAATAATAAATTCTAAGAATCCTATGAAACTTTTTCACAAGATTGTTGCGAGGAATGACAACAGAAGTTTGACTCAAGACGAAGTTTCTTCATATTACAAAACATTTTCTTTCGGCATCTGTCTGTCCGAGCGACGTTTACCGATGGGTGGTTGCTGTAGATAGTTTCCACTGAGATGGCGTCTTCATTGATTTTATACAAAAGAAGGTTTATCCGACTATCCGAAATAAACTTTCTTCAAAGTTTAAAACTCAATCGTAAATAGCGAATTTTATAGCGCGTCGGAGGAGATGATGTGGCGAATTTTAATGGATGGAATCACTAACAGCAACCAAACTACCACGCCAAACCCGATGCTACCGAAACAGTCTTTTTTCGCAATTAACTCTTTCTTTTCATAAAATGTTGGTCCTGAGAAGAATCAATTTTTTCCCAATGTTCCTTTCCAACTAACTGACACCACAATTTGTAATAAATTTTCAGCATCGGCACTGGTGGTGAGGGATCGCCACAGTGCTATTTTTATGGTCAACCTTTCTTCATATGAAATTCTGGTTCGTTGAGGTTGAATGATCTGCAGCAACACATCGAGGACCACCACCAATGCGATTGATTTCCTTTGAAAATGTTATTAGCGCCTCCGTGATGCTGTGTTCGCTCCGCGATCGCTTTAATGCGTCTGCTCTGCGTGAAACCTTGTTCAAACTGAGGATTAGATCCAAATCCGCAAGGGATTGATTTTTGATGTCTGTGCTAGTGATGCATGAACGTGATTGGTTAGTTTACCTATTTCTAAACTTTTCATCAATTATCGATAATAAATAGTTGAAAATCAGTATTTACAAATAAATACAAAGAAGCATTGACTCATCCTTGATCGAATGGTCGAAAAAAAATGAAAATCCGTCGAGAAACGGCTTAGATATTAAAGTTTAAAGTCTATCATATTTTCGTGACGGTCCCCGATTTTCGCAATCGTAAAGTGTACCCCAATATAGAAAACACAGACGTAGCAACAATCAATATGAAACTGGCGATTTTTTCATGGTTCCAGTTCGTATGCTATGAACGGTCTTCGGTACCCAGTCATGAAAGCGTCGCTTCAGTACGTAATTTATTGATGCCTCCTTAGAACAAATTTTAGCACTGCTGTCATAGCAACATTTTCGTAGGCTGTTTTTTCTCCAAACAAAAACAAACTACAAAAATGAAAGTTGATGGAGGAAACGACCATTATTTCATGGATTGGGAACCAGTTTCATACTCCCTTGGAGTGACTGTGCGATTTTTAAACGGGATTGTAGCTCGGAGGAGTAGCTGCAGCATTACTGATACCACTGGTCAATGTGTCAGTTCCTGATGGCACCGTGTAGTACAAGTATGCTTAAAATAGCCGACTGCGGAGTTTTCTCGTATGGCCGGACGTGTTCATCTACCTGTGGCAACATAATCCACCTGATCATCAACTTTCCTTTGATGAAAGTTCGACAGAACGCCGTTAAATTCCTCCCACGTACAATCGGAAACGACCCACTGGAGGGAGACTAGTACATAGACTCCTCCTGCCTGCAGCGTAAAAAACCGCTACGTGGACATCGGCCCTTAAGCCCCAAACGCAATTCAGCGAAACGGGGACGGAAACGGAAAATTTGACAACAATGGTTCGGATATCGTTTTGTTTTATGCGGGATGAACTCTTGTGTTTATTTTTTAATTTCTATCATTATTGCAGCTTAACAAATTGCAAATTTGCCTATAATTTCTAGAATTCTCTTTTTTTCCCTTAGTTAATTTATTTTATTATTGGTACCTATACGCAATACTCAGATGGTGTTTGGTGGTAGAGTGGACGTATATTATTGCTTTGGTGACCGTTTTATCTGACATATACCTTTTCAAGCGTAATGAAATCTTTTTAGCTTGATTTCCACATAGCGTTTTTTCAACACAGCGTGTACGTGACGTTTAGGCCCGATGCCCACGTAGCGTCTTTTCAACGCTGCGTGCACCCAAAAAACAAATCTGACAATTATTGTATAAAATCTGGGCATATACAATTCTGTAAGCTTTTTATACAAATATTGTATTAAAATAATACAAATCTGTATTATTTTAATACAATATTTGTATAAAAACCTTACAGAATTGTATATGCCCAATTATTATACAGTTTCTGTAAGGTTCTTATGCAGAACTGTATTAAAATCAACGCGGTAAAAGGACGCATGTGTGCATCGGGAAAAAGCGGTAACGCAGCGGCGCCGCACCGATGCACACCTGCGTTTTTTCAACGCCACGTGCACGCAGCGTTAAAAAAACGCTACGTGGACATCGGCCCGTAAAGGAAATGCGGTAACGCAACGTTGTCGCGCCTATGCACGCCTGCGTTATTTGCACGTGGCATTAAAAAACGGCACGTGGGCATTCGAAAACCGAAAGAAATTCATCGCCTTTTTGAAAATGACTGAGTCGTGGCGATTTGCCGGTGTCGGTTCGCTTTCCTTTCCACTTCCAAAACACAATGGATGATGTTGAGCTTATCTTGCAATTAAATAAAAGGGTCAGTTCTTATTTATCTCCCAGCAAGAAATGTTATGAAATCGCAATATCGCAAAAATATTGTAAAACGTTAAAGCCACCTCCCGATAATCGTTGAATTCATAAGGAATCGTTCCGAACACATTGGTAAAAATGAACCGAAATAACAGAACCAGTAACGCCTATTGTTCTCGATGGGAAGGTACTTTGTATAATATCTCAGGTATATACCACTTCGCAGTGATGTGTCTGATGCAATCGGAAGAGTGCTTGTGTGTGTTTCGCGGAGTATGAGGCTTTCGTCGCGGTGAAGTTTGAACGGTCGTTTTGTCGGTTGAAGTGTGACAACGGTGGAGAATATCGGAGCACGCTGTTCAAAAAATTCTGCAAACACAATGGAAGCAAAACCTTTAAATGCGCATTCCTCTTGTACATCAGATCTGTAAGCGTTCATCTAAAACAAATAGAAAAATCATAGTTCAGGAAAATTAAGGTTCGATTCAATCAAATCGTATTCCTTGACTCTCAGTTCTTGATCATCCGCAAATCGTAGGAAAACAATGAACAGTCAGAATGATAAAACTCCAGAGTGGAGGCTTAAAAAAACAACCGGGGAAATTCAGAAAAAAAATGCCGAAATTGTTTTTTTAGGGAAACTGAATCTTTTGCCGGGAAAACTTAAAACAGTTTTCAGAAATTTGTCTTCAAAGATATTTCCTATATTCATTATTTTCGCAGGAAAAGAACGCCGATTCACACCGTCGTCAAGCGAAATCACGAAGGGCTGGCCCCACACACCGCTATAGTTTTTTATTTATTCGGAAGTGTTTGAAAGTGCATTGTCCCGATTTCATAACTTATTCTTGATATGAAACGACCTAAAAGAAAACAGAATTATTAAAATGCAAAAAAATAACAAATTTATCTCCAACACGTCACCAAAATACTCAACCGACATCGATCGGAAAATGATAAACAAACAAATTTGGTTAAACCCATGACAACAGTTGAAAATTAGAACAAATTCAAATTTAAGATGAAGGATTGCTTAGATTTGCCAAATTTATTTTGAAGCGTTGCTTTATTTCACTGGGTACCGAAATCTTAGTACATGGAACCATAAAATGAGTACTAATTTGTTCTGACACCAACATCTTGATTATTATATCTATGGACGTAGTCCTACGTCAAAATATACCTGAAAACTAACGGAATATATGGCTCTCCATAAACTTTTCTGAAATTTTCATTTTTTTAATCTTTCCAATTAAAATTAGGTTCTTACATCGAGGGACTGACTGTAGGGACTGTTTTGACTATTGAAGGCTTCCGAGCATATTGAAAGGAAGCTTCCGAGCCTTTTGGAAGTAGGATTCCGCGCCTCTTCCGAGAGAACCTTCCAAGCCTCTTGAAGATAGGCTTCCGAGTCTCTTGAAAGGCGGCTTTCGAGTCACTTAAAAGGAGGCGTCCGAGCATCTTGAAAAGAAGCCTCTGAGCTGCTTTAAGGTATGCTTCCAAGCCTCTTGAAAAAAGAATTCCGAGCCCCTTGAAGAGAGGATTCCGAGCTTCTCGAAAGAAGGCTTCTACCCCATCAAGGGAGGCTTCCGAGCGTTCTGAAAGTAGACTTCCGAGCCTCTTGGAATGAGGCTTTCGAGCCTCTTGAAAGGAGGCTTCCGAACCTCTTGAAAAGAGGCTTCCGACTCCGAGCCTCTTGAAAGGAGGCTTCCGAGCCTCTTGAAAGAAGGCTTCCGAGCCTCTTGAAAGATGGCTTCCGAGTCTCTTGGAAGGAGGCTTTCGAGCCTCTTGAAAGGAGGCTTCCGAGCCTCTTGAAAGGAGGCTTCCGAGCCTCTTGAAAGGAGGCTTCCGAGCCTCTTGAAAGGAGGCTTCCGAGCCTCTTGAAAGAAGGCTTTTGAGCCTCTTGAAAGGAGGCTTCCGAGCCTCTTGAAAGGAGGCTTCCGAGCCTCTTGAAAGGAGGCTTCCGAGCCTCTTGAAAGGTGGCTTCCAAGCTTATTGAAAGGAGGCTTCTGAGCCACTTGAAAGGAGGCTTCTGAGCCTCTTGAACGGAGGTTTCTGAGCCTCTTGAAAGGAGGCTTCGGAGCCTCTTGAAAGGAAGCTTCTGAGCCTCTTGAAAGGAGGCTTCTGAGCCTCTTGAAAGGAGACTTCCAAGCCTCTTAGAAGAAGGCTTCCGAGCCTCTTCAAAGGAGGCCTGAGCCTCTTGAAAGGAGGCTTCTGAGCCTCTTGAAAGGAGGCTCTGAGCCTCTTGAAAGGAGGCTGAGCCTCTTGAAAGAGGCTTCTGAGCCTTTCTTGAAAGAGGCTGAGCCTCTTGAAAGGAGGCTTCCGAGCCTCTTGAAAGGAGGCTTTGAGGCCTCTTGAAAGGAGGCTTGAGCCTCTTGAAAGATGGCTTGAGCCTCTTGAAAGGAGGCTTACGAGCCTCTGGAAAAGAAGCCTGCCTCTTGAAAGGAGGCTTCTGAGCCTCTTGAAAGAAGGCTTTTGAGCTTCTTGAAAGGAGGCTTCCTGAGCCTCTTGAAAAGTGGCTTCCCAGCCTTTAAAATGGAGGCTTCTGAGCATCTTGAAAGGAAACTTCTGAGCCTCTTGAAAGGAAGCTTCCGAGCCTCTTGAAAGGATGCTTCTGAGCCTCTTGGAAGGAGGCTTCTGAGCCTCTTGAAAGGAGGCTTCTGAGCCTCTTGAAAGGAGGCTTCTGAGCCTCTGGAAAGGAGGCTTCTGAGCCTCTGGAAAAGAGACTTCCGCCTCTTGAAATAAGGGTTCCGAGCCTCTTGAAAGAAGGCTTTTGAACTTCTTGAAAGAAGCCTTCCGAGCCTCTTGAAAAGTGGCTTCTGAGCCTCTTGAAAGGAGGTTTCTGAGGCTCTTGAAAAAGCTTCCTGAGCCTCTTGAAAGATGGCTGCATGAGCCTCTGGAAAGGTAGCTTCTGAGCCTCTTGAAAGGAGGTTTCTGAGCCTTTTGAAAGCAAGCTTCTGAGCCTCTTGAAAGAAGGCTTTTGAGCCTCTTGAAAGGAGGCTTCTAAACCTCTTGAAAAGAGGCTTCCGACTCCGAGCCTCTTGAAAGGAGGCTTCCGAGCCTCTTGAAAAAAGCTTCTGAACCTCTTAAAAAGAGGCTTCCTTGCCTCTTGAAAGACCTTACGAGCCATTTTATGGAAGGATTCCAGAAGGCTTCGAGCCTTTCGAAAGCAGGCATCGAGCCTTTTGCCACTTGAAAGGAGGCTTCCGAGCTGCTTGGAAGGAGGCTTCCGAGAAGCGTAGAAGGATTCTTCCAATTCTCTTGCAACGAAGCAACTGAGCTTTTCAAGAAAAAGTTTTCATGTCTCCCAAATGGAGGCTTTCAAATTTGTAGACTCTAGATTACATTCTGTTTTAGCCTGGTAGATTTCATAGAAGATTTTTAAAATTTGTTCATTCGAGGTTTTGCCCTTTTGATGTTTTTGTCTCACAACCCTTCATCCATTGTACTGGTTGTAGAGGTAAGGATTCAATATGCCATGATCTACTGATCGCCATGCATATTATGAACAAGACAAAGTTTAAAAATAAAATAAAATACAAAATTGTCAAAACTTTATCAATAAGTTTTGATTGAAATTGTAATTCATCCGCCATTAAGCATTTCGTTCGAGGTACCCCCTGGGTTCGGCGAAGGTACCCCCAGGGGTACATGTACCCCAGGTTGAGAACCGCTGCTCTAGCCAGTGCCTCACTACCGTGTTTAAATAGCTCTCCTGGTAGTTGGTCAACCCCATGGGTTTTGTTGTTCCTCAGCCGGCCAATCTCCTCCTGGATTTCCTGGAGAAGCGGAGCGGGTAGAATTATGTCCTGCGCGCGTTCCCCAGATCCATGACCATACCGCCATCTTCGTCTGCCACATCGCCATTCAGGTGCTCTTCGTAGTGCTGCCGCCACCTTTGGATCACCTCACACTCGTTCGTAAAAAGGTTCCCGTTTATGTCCTTATACATATCAGGCTGTGGCACGTGGCCCTTACGTTAACGGTTCAACTTCTCATAGAACTTTCGTGTGTTATTAGCGTGGTACAGTTGCCCCGTCTCTTCACGGTCTCGATCTTCCTGCTGACGCTTTTTTCTCCGGAAAATCGAGTTTTGTCTGTTCCGCGCTAGTTTATGTCGTGCCTCGTTCGCCCTCGTGCGGTGTTGCAGCAATCTCGCCCATGCTGTATTCTTCTCTTCCACTAACTGCTCACATTCGCCGTCAGTCGTTTCTCTGATCCGGGGCACCGTGCCAAGTGTAGCGGTTGCGGTGCTACCAACGGCGGATCGAATATCTCTCCAGCCATCTTCAAGAGACTCTGCGCCTAGCTGCTTTTCCGTTGGGAGTGCCACTTCCAGCTGCTGCGCGTATTCTCGGGCTAGTCTACCGCCTTGTAGCCGCCCAATGTTAAGCCGCGGTGTCCGACTTCGACGCGTGTTGTACACCGTCGAGAGTTTTGAGCGCAGGCATACTGCAACGAGGTAGTGGTCGAATTCAATATTCGCACTGCGGTAAGTGCGGACGTTCGTGATGTCGGAGAAGAATTTACCGTCGATTAGAACGTGGTCGATTTGGTTTTCCGTTTCTTGGTTAGGTGATCTCCATGTGGCCTTGTGGATATTTTTGCGGGGAAAGAAGGTGTTTCGGTCTTCCATTCCTCGGGAGGCTGCAAAGTTCATGCATCGTTGGCCGTTTTCATTTGATACGGTGTGCTCACCGTACTGCTCACCGTTTTTTATTAAATTGCTTTTAAGATTTTTGTTTTACTCGTACAACAAAGTTGTACCGAAAGGCTATACGATTGCTTCAAAAAAGTACTTTTGATAGAAGGCCCGGAGACCTATAGGGTTATATACCCATCGACTCAGCTCGACGAACTGAGGTGATGTCTGTATATGTGTATGTATTTATGTGTGTGTGTGTTTGTGTATGTGTGTATGTGCACAAATTGACACTTTTTGGAACTTAGCATTATCCGATTTACTCGCAACAAGTTGCATTCGACGGGGAATGTGGTCCCATTGTTTGCTATTGAAAATTGTCTCGATCGAACATTGCATTTAGGAATTATTGAAAAATCATTGTTTTTTCCCAATGGTCCCCCTTGGAAAAAAAATTGTTTTTCGAAAATGGTGGCAATGCATTTTAATAAATTCAAAAAAGTGCAAAATGATCGAAAAAATGTGATCCATTCTCCTAAAGAGCTATTATGACCTTTTTGATTATTTTTTTCAATATATTTTATAATGCACGAGAACGGCATCATCACTGCTAGGTGGATTAATCTGGGTTTTTTAGAAAAATTTTAAAAACTTTTTCGTATGCTTTCCTGTGGAAATTTGTTCGATTATCATCTTTCTGCTTCTTCTTATTTATGCTACATCAAAGCGCCAATTCTGTACAATAAAGGGCAAGCCAGAGTAAACGTGACGAGCGATGCGGCGCGACTGACGTAAAAGATTAACAATCATTATCAATAGGCTGTCAAATTGCACTGTCGCGTCACATCGCAAGTCGCGTTTACTCTGGCTTGCCCCTAACGTTGAACGATATGCGTTTATTCTTAGCGTGAAGAAGCATGACAAAGCTTCCGCTTCAACCGATATGCGACAAACATAAAGCGCACTGTTGCACATCAATAACAGATGCAACACTGTGTAGCTCGCCGTGATTTCCATTTGTCTAGACGAATATTCCAAAACATCTTATTCATAAAAATGTGTACATTCCAATACATTTTCGAAATGAATAAAAAAAACCCTGATTGATCCACCTAGCGGTGCCGTACATTAGATATACTAAAAAATGAATGAGAATTTCTTAGCGTGTTTTTAAATCGTATTTTGGCCATAACTTTTGATCCCATAGTCCGATCTGGCCAATCTTCAATAGGAAACAATTGGGCAGGATTCCTCGAATGCAACTTGTTGCGAACAAATCGGATCAAGATAAGTGCCTAAAAGATGAGTGAGTTTTATTTTGCGCACATACATACACACACGCACACACAGACAGACATCATCTCGATTCGTCGATCTGCGTTGATTAGTATATAACACTGTGGGTCTCCCGACCTTCTATCACAAAATAGTCTTGGAAGTGAATATATAGCCTTTTCATTACACCTTGGTGTACGAGAAAGGCAAAAAGATTTTCCATGTTAAGAACTATTTACAGTCGGGATTCGCTGGTTGGGATCTTAATACTTGGGTCACTTTTTAGTTGGGCCTCCGCTGGTTGGACCATGGCCCAACTAAAAAGCAACCGTACGTCAAAATTCAATGTAAACACGGAAAACGAGATTGAGCGTCACTGGACATCATTTGTGATGTTCAAGTCGAAATACACGTGATCAAATGGCTGTCAGTTGGCCCAACTAAAAACCGAATTCGTGTGTGCACACGAAACCCGAAAACATTAGACACTTTTTCATTTAGTGATTCTTAACTGATTTTCTCGCAACAGGTTGCATTCAACGCGGGATGAACTCTAGTTAATCACCATTGAAAATAATCAAGATCGGTTATTGCGTTCAAAAGTTATGAAGAAAATGGCGTGTTGAACCATGTTTGGTTGATTCGCTATACCAGCGTTTGCAAGAGCCGTAATGTAGGTAATTATTTATGATGTGTATCACACTAAAAGGAAACCAAACGATTGAATCGAGAAAGGCATCGTCACCGCTAGATGGATTAATCTGGTTTTTAATTTCTTTTTGCAAATCTCGCCAAATAAGTTCAACGCGGGATCGCGAGTTCTTTGGTATTGCCTTCGCCTCACATTTTTAAGACGGATCAGTAGCTGAAGATCGTCGTCAATAATAATGGAGTTGAATTTAATTTCACATTTAGGAATTGCAATGCCTCTGGCTTCGACAAATACATTTGTCAAAGATACAAGTGCAGAGATATATTCGGCTTGCATTGGGCGAGAGATTGAACCATCATCTCCTCTCCTTCCCTACATAGATTAGCATTCTGACATGGCAGGCGCCAGTGTGACCTTGCGAATGAGAGATCAACAGTAATTGTATATTGAAGATGAATGCCTAGTCCCGAACAAACATCTGTTGGTTATCTGTACATGAACAGCTGATCTGGTTATAGTAGAGCAGCAACTACGGGTAGTCAATCAAGCTCTAGCTCAAGCTATGTCCTGAGCTTCCATTAAAACCCTTTTGCATATAAGTTTTACAGTCCTTGAGCTCTCAACCGAGAGTTGCTGCATAATGCTTAGCGAGGTACAATTCAATAAGTCTTGCAAGTCAGCCTCAGCAGACGTTTCAGAAACGGTATCCACAGTCAAGCGAGTGCACATTGTTTATTAAACGAGAGGATCGCACTCCACAACAGGTAAGCACATGTGGAGATTGGAAAAATCAAGCATCCGAAAGATATTCAATTTGCAAAAAAGAGCTAACCGCGGTGGAGGTTGGTACTTGGATTCTGATGGCTTTTCCGCAAACGTGACCTTTAAGTGGTCTTGTTGTGTAGGGGTTATCACGCCTATCTAGAGAGTAGGAGGTTGAGGGTTCGAGTCCCTCCAAGACACGTGGATTCTTTTTCGCAAATTTCATATCAATTTGTCCATTTCGAAACATGTGCTGTGCATATGCACAGCCAAGATATTTAACAAAAAATGGTTTTCGTACGGCCGTGTTGCCGAATAATATGTAATTAATTAGCATTAGTTTGTCTTGGAACACGGTGAGTAAAACTTCTTGCAGAAGATTTGAAAACTACGTTACGTGGAAAAGCCTCATACTTCAAAATCTACTCTCTCGCAATCGATGGCAAATTGTCATTGAAAATACTAAAGTTGGAAACATGGTACAAATAGCATTAAGCTGCAAGGCACGGATCGGAACGTTTAAACATTTTGTCACAGTTTGTTGTGGAAAACTGGTGCATTTCAATCATCTTGCTGATTTTATAAAACACAGTTACAAATTATCCATTTTCTCAACACCGTTTTATGTTATGTGAATTATAAAATGTAACCGAAACGTTTCAAATGCACATTATCCACCTCCAATACAACGCAACGACGAGCTCAAATCTAAATTTTAGAAACCAAACATCTCTCATCTCAGTACATTTCAAGAATAAAAGCTCCTGAATCCTGTTTGCAAATTTTGGTCACCGATTGCGAAAACAATATGCGTTGATTATTCGAAAGTAGGCAACAATTTCATGTCTCTCATGGAATTTTCAATCAAAAAACGTAAATAAGGTAAAGCAATAGTGTTTAGTTTTTTTTCTGAAGATTTTTTGAAATTCTGGAAAAATGAGAAAAACTCAATGATTGAAACTTTTTAAAATATCTATATAAAAATGCTGAATATGTTTTGGCCCGCCAGCAGATGTTAATTCTGAAAATTTGCCCGTGGCTTGAAAAGGTTGGGCAGGCCTGGTCTAGATATTTATTTATTTATTTATCATCAGACTAAGGCCGGAGTGGCCTGTGCTGCACATAAAAGACTTCTCCATTCAGCTCGGTTCAAGGCTGCACTTCGCCAACCACGCAGTCTGCGGAGGGTCCGCAAGTCGTCCTCCACCTGATCGATCCACCTTGCCCGCTGTGCACCTCGCCTTCTTGTTCCCGTCGGATCGTTGTCGAGAACCATTTTCACCGGATTACTGTCCGACATTCTGGCTACGTGCCCGGCCCACCGCAGTCTTCCGATTTTTGCGGTGTGAACGATGGATGGTTCTCCCAACAGCTGATGCAACTCGTGGTTCATTCGCCTCCTCCACGTACCGTCCGCCATCTGCACCCCACCATAGATGGTACGCAACACTTTCCTTTCGAAAACTCCCAGTGCGCGTTGGTCCTCCACGAGCATCGTCCAGGTCTCGTGTCCGTAGAGAACTGCCGGTCTTATAAGCGTTTTGTAGATAGTCAGTTTGGTACGGCGGCGAACTCTATTCGATCGGAGCGTCTTGCGGAGTCCAAAGTACGTACGATTTCCAGCCACTATGCGTCTCCGAATTTCTCTGCTGGTATCGTTATCGGCGGTCACCAGTGAGCCCAAGTACACGAATTCTTCAACCACCTCGATTTCGTCACCACCGATAGAAACTCGTGGTGGGTGGCTCACATTGACCTCTCTTGAGCCTCTTCCTATCATGTACTTCGTCTTCGACGTGTTGATGACTAGTCCAATCCGTTTAGCTTCGCTTTTCAGTCTGATGTAGGCTTCCTCCATCCTCTCAAAGTTACGTGCCATGATATCAATGTCGTCGGCGAAGCCAAATAACTGGACGGACTTCGTGAAAATCGTACCACTCGTGTCAATCCCTGCCCTTCGTATTACTCCCTCCAAAGCGATGTTGAATAGCAGACACGAAAGACCATCACCTTGCCGTAACCCTCTACGGGTTTCGAAGGGACTCGAGAATGCCCCTGAAACTCGAACTACGCACATCACCCGATCCATCGTCGCCTTGATCAACCGTATCAGTTTATCCGGAAATCCGTTTTCGTGCATTAGCTGCCATAGCTGGTCCCGATCGATTGTATCATATGCGGCTTTGAAGTCGATAAATAGATGATGTGTGGGCACGTTGTATTCGCGGCATTTTGCAATACCTGACGTATGGCGAACACCTGGTCTGTGGTAGAGCGTTCACCCATAAATCCCGCCTGGTACTGCCCCACGAACTCTCTTGCAATTGGTGTTAGTCGACGGCATAAAATTTGGGAGAGTACCTTGGTCTAGATATATCCATGTTATTGAACGCTATTGTTATTGAAAATGGTAAGGCTAGATTTTAGACGCCCACATAGGGTGGTCGGCATTACCCATTTTTAAAATATCGGTATTCGGTATTTGTGAAAATTTAAAAAATAGAATAAAAACTAAAAAAAAAACAATATTTATTGACAAACTTCAAAAGTTAAAATCATTGCTTGTTGAGCTGGCCAAAGTGGAACTTAGGTAGGCATAACATACTGAGTGTTTTACCTCCCAATCCGCACCGGATTTTGTTGGCAATGTTGCCAGCTGATGAGAATACCCTCTCTGGTTCAACCAAAGTTGGACGAATGGATTTAAAAGCGTCGAACATCAGTGTCAAGTACTTGGTCTGGATCCTGGCGTCAACAGAGCAGTCTTTTCACGAGTTGCTCTTTATTCGATGAAAAATCATCCTTCGGGGCATCTTTTTTGTACCGTTCGTCAGGTGTTGTTTTTGTCTCAGCTTCGGCGGTCGCATCAGCAATGTATAAACGCGTCAAGATCTTGTTCGCTTGCTAATCAGTATAGTTCCACAGCAGCTTGGACAGGCTTGATGGTTTGAACCTAACACTAAAAAACACCATCACTTAATTTGAATTTGGATTAAAGCTTCAAATCGATCAGACTTTTTTTTAATAAGCCTTTTCAACTCATAGAACTATTTGAGCATGAAAAATATGCTGTCCCGAGGTTTCACGTTTTCTTATAATCATGTCACGTTCATAAATTATCGATTTTAATTAGAAGTCCATTTGTCAGTCGGCGCAGATTTTTCGTTGTCCTTTTTTAATCTCATCAAATGTCAGTCGGTATCCCATCACTACGAAATTGTGATACTTTTTAAAATTTTTGTCTGATCAATTCGCGGGATTTTGGAATCCCACTGAAACCCCGAGCTACTAAACCGAAGCGAATGTCTTCAGATTGGGCAAGTGGCTTGCACGTTATGCCGACCTTCGAAGTTATTCATGCTAGAGCAGAGTTTCAAGAGGGGAGACCATCGATGGAAAATATTGCATGATTGTTGTACCTGTTTTGGAATTGTGGTTGAAGTTGATGTCCCCATCTGGAGAAGCAGCATGTTTAATGTTATGCAATCCTTTCAGATGTGTTTTTATTCCGCTTGTGTTGGAGCCTTCACACTTAATTACTTTTAAGCACTTGTCTAACTGTTTATCTTTAGCTGATGTGTGTAGCTGGAAACTATTCAAGATTTAAACTGACAGCAAAATTATAAATACCGAAAATACCGGTATTTCCTTCTCTAATACCGGTATTTTCGGTACTTAAAACCGGTAATACCGGATTCGGTTCTACCGGTTATACCACTCCACCCACAATTCACTACTTGAGTTAATAAAATGACAAGTTTTTATTGAAAATGTTGACATCCTTCCACAACTCAAATCTTGACAGTAACTCAAATTAAATTTGATTGTGTTTCGACTGTGCCCGCCGGATTGATCCTGGCTGATCCTGACGAGTTGACTACATTACAGAGCTTCTGATTCTTTGTCGCCTGTATTCATTCATTCAAATAATCGCCTGTATGAATGGCTCTACTTTCGTTTCTACTCTGGTAGAAACCAGAGCTCGTGTTCTACTCGTGTGCAACTACGAGAATACGAATTTTGTTCGCACCGTGTAGGACCCCTGGATGCGCTTTCTTTTGGGGATTTACCAGATGCCATTTTCACTAATTCTCCGAAAAAGCTTCAAATTCAGACATATGAGATGTTGTGAGGTCTTAAAATCGTTCTTAAGTTTGAATCAAATTGCTTAAAATTCAAGTACAGATTCTACGATCTCCTCAGCCACGACATCCACCCAATTATGCCCACCAGGTATATATGTTTTTTAATCCGTATCCAGGTACATCAAGTCTTCTAAAATCTCTAAATTGTCTTGGAGCTTAAATCAAATGGTCTATCGAATCAACAACGACTTCTATGATGTCCTTAGTTGTGGTATCAACCTAATCATGTTTTCAAGTATATATCTTTCACTTGCGTTTCAATTCCAGACAAATAAGATGACCTCCAAACAGCTCTGGAGCTTGAATCAAATAACCTACCAAATCTATGACGGTTTCCAATTTGTCCTGAGCCTAGGCATCAAGCCAACTATGTCCTCTATCATAGCATATTGTGGAGTGTAGTCTGGCTATAGGCAAGCAGGAGCCACTTGCACTTTCAACGCCTTATGCCATTTGATGGTTCACTCCATGTGGCTATCGACACATTGCCCGATTGATATGATTGCTAATAATGTGACTGTCAGTTATGGTTCGCATTGAGCCTACTTCGATGGTTTCGAAGTAATTTTGTATTTTTGTTTTATATAATAAACGTCAAGTGCTGTTTTGCTTTTTGGTCTATTCAAATGGTACAGGAGTAAATCAATTGGCTTCTCGGAGCAATCACGATTTCCATGATGTCTGAAGCAACAATATCAACCCGAATATATCCTCCAAGTATATACCTTTCAGTTTCGTCTCGTATCCAAGCACATGAGATGTTTTAAATTCTTCCAATTTCCTAGAACTCCGCAATTTATTTGTAGTTTATATGATTTAAACTCAAGGGTAATATGGAAGTTTTATAACATCTCATAAGCCTGTTTATGGACTATAGTTGAACACATGTATTTGGAGGGTATAATTCGGCTTAAACCGAAACTGGAAACATAATGGACTCCTTGATTGAATCGGTAGACCATTTGATTCAAACTCCAGAGCGATTCGGAGATCTCACAACATCTCATATGCCTGGATTTGAGACGCAACTGAAGGACAAGTACTCGGAGGATATAACTGGGCTGATAACCCGGCTAGGACATCATGATGTATTCAAAGTTTCTAATAAAATTTGTTTTTTGAAAAATGTTTTTAGGTTGATGGATGATTTCTATTTTCATGGCTTTTTGCCTTTCTTGTATGCTAAGTATACGTAAAGGCTTTATGATTAATCCGAAAGCTAACTTTTGATATAATGCTCGGAGACCCATAGTGGTATCTACCAATCGACTCAGTTCGTTCGATTGAGGTGATGTCTGTTTGTGTGAATGTATGTATGTGTACAAAATTTTGTAGACACACTTTTTGGAACTTAGCATCATCCTTATTCGCAACAGGTTCCATTCGACGAGGAATCCTATCCCATTGTTTGCTATTGAAAATTGGTCAGATCGGACTATGGGATCAAAAGATATGGCCACGAGAAAGGAATCAACATCGCTAGGTGGTTTAATCATGTTTTTTTATTATCATTCGTTCCAATCAGATTTTTTTTATTGGCAATTAATACATTTTCTGACCACTTTTTTCTTTTAATTTTCCAGAAGAAGTTTTTATTTAAGCCAATTTGGTTCGACTTGACAACAACAACTGCTATGGTGACTATTTCATATATTTTAATTGTCTCCCCCGGATGAAGCGCGCCGGTTCGGAGGAATCGTTCCATGATCTGAACTGTGGAGGAGGAAACTGTTGTTGATTCCTGGAGCTAAAATTCGGTTCGCCAAACCTGTTTACATCGAAGCAATTGGTCTGATCATTAGCATTGTTTTGTCTAGACGACAGATTCTGTTTCACAGAAATATTGTAGGTGGAAACTGTGCACTCCACGTGTTGTTTGTTGCGTTACATGGAATGGGGGCTTCTGGAGTTGGTAAGGGAAAGTTCCTCCCTTGAAATAGGAAAATTCCGACAATTTGTCATCGTCTGCTGCATACGCTGGTATAAAAATGTTTTTTTGTGCATCGAAGCTTAGGTTGAGAAGCCATTTTTGGTTTTGGAAAAGCAGTCTCAAAACCAAGTGATTCATTTTGTCCACATCCTGGTTTGAACCAGTTCATTTGATATCCGAATGTCGATGATCAAACTCATTCATTCTCACCGACCAGTTATGTGTTATCGCTTTAGTTGATCGGGCTGCTCGGTTTTGTCATTCCCTTGCATGTTGAACATGTCAAAGGGCATGTAGACATACAACAGGTACTGTGAATTTCATTTCAGTTTGGCAGTTAGATAAATAGATAAAAATTAAAATGGCCAAGAAGGACAACACTCGGACGACCTATCGAAGGAAAAACAGCGTTTTTTCAGTACAACTTCCCTTTGAAAAAAGGAATTTTCAAACCAAAATCTCAACGCACAGTACATTCCATCCAAATCTACAATTCAATCAGACAGAAGTGATTGAATCCATGAATCGCTCTTAAATATTGCTTAGGTCACGACAGTAAATAAGATCAATGTGACACTTTATCAAAGCAAAATACGAAATTATCCGATGGAATGGCATTTTACCTAATGCCCTGTAAAATCCTGAGGGATCAGTGTCGCCTCCGGTCGTTCTACGGGGGCTGTGTGACGTTTTCGCCAGCCTCTGATGATAATTTATTCCGCCGTATCCGCCAGTCAGTCGAAGAAGAATGGCCAATAAAAAGAAAGCACAACGAAGGAAGGTTCGAATTCAAGACGGAGGTGACGCAGACAACGGATGCTCCGTGGGAATCGTTTTCCCTCAAAAGTATCACGCATGAGAATGAACCAAGAGTCCCAAAATCAGGGTCGTATGAGCCGTTACTGTCCCGCTGACCGTGAACAGTTGGGCGTGATACATACGCGGGCGGGTGGTAAATCGAATTTTGCGGGGACTGATGGTTGCGGGAATGTGTGCTGACGGCATTGTCTTCGTTTCCGGTTGCAGTGTTGGCAGATGTTCAATTAATAGAAGTAATAACCCATAGAGAAAGACTGTCGCTGCGGTCCCCTTCGTCCTTATTCTCATCGAATTCTAAAAGGCAATTAATCGAATTCCGGATAAAAATACATCGAATTCTTGAATTCGGATTCCGAACTCCAGACATTTTATTGAATTATGGACAGGATTTTTTCGAATTCTGGAGAGGGATTCAGGGTGTTGAGTTTTGCCAAAAACTATTGATCTGTATCGAAGCAATCGAAATAATCGATGCTAATTTCTTCAAAAACAGTTTTTTGTTGTTTTCTCTAAATTGTGTAGAAAGGATATATGCAGTCTCTCAAACAAATTATTTAAATTCTTTTGCAACTCGTTGCATAAATAACTATCATTCCAACAAACACTTTTCCCCAGAAAGCTGTCTACACTGTTGATTTGACATAACCCATCCTCCAAGAGTTGGGGATTCCGGTCGCTGCGGTGATTTATGCCCAGTCAATAATTTACTATCGTTGATAGAACCCGCACCCCCGCTCAGGATCGGCTCGACTTCTTCCAGGGTAGCTGATTCCTGAATGAGAAGAGGTTTGGAAATTTCTCGATCTCTGTTTCGATGAGGGTATGAGGAAAATTTTCCTGAGCTGCTTCCTTTTTGGGGTAGATAAAGTGAACGAGAATCAACAATCGCCATTTGGAAAGAAATCAATGATAATAAATTGATTATCGAATATACATACATAAATTTTTGCATATTTTATCGTAAATTGATACACAGCACTATTTGCCAGAATAAATTACCTCTTGAGTATCATGATTTGAAAGTTAGATTTAGAATAGATGATGTGCTTATTTTTGTTTTCCCAGTTTGTAGTCAAGAGTGAAGTAGAAAGCATGGTTCACGTTCCAGTCCTTTCATATATTCATATAGCCATACGTAGCCAAGAAGTCTGCAAATATTCTGCCACCTGACCGATCCATCTTGTTACCATCGCGTTTTTTCCTCGGGTACTTCTACATATGAGCATAACTTCAGATAACCGGAAATCTTTTCGATAAACATATGAATATGTACAAAATGGAATGGAATTCCCACATTTTTACAGATGGTTTATTTGGCTGCCGCGCACCGAAACCGGCCGGCAATCAGGCTCGGAAAATCGCACATGCTGAATAAGTAAATCTGACTTCCATCGTGTGTCGGGGCATTAGTGTGCATTCGTATACCATACGACGCGAGCTCGGTGAGGAAGATAACTTCCCATCGTAACACCCGGAACGGCTTGTTAGTTCCCTCGCTTAATCAGTATTCCGGAATCAATTTATCTTCGGTTAATTGAATTTGAGACTTTGGGCTCGGGCGCCAGTGCCAGCAGATTTTTATCCGATGGAGTTCTATAGTCGTCGCTTGTGGCGGCTGCACACAGTAGAAAGTGTTACCTACATTGTGCAACGACTTGTGATAAATTGAAAATTAATTTTAAAATATTTCAACCTATTTGTTGTTTAAGGAAGTGTTGTAAAACGAATCAAATTCGTTTCGAAAGCTCGGCAAAATGAAAACAAATCTTGAATTGCAAAATATTTCTTGCTGTGTTTCTAGCCGATGTATTTTATGTTTGGATGGCAAAACTTGTCGTTCCAATAACAGTTTTATTGCTACAAATGTGGCAATACTGGCCATTACTATTTGATGCTTGGCGCAGGTGCTCACAGAAACAACAGGTTATGAATATTCATTGTATGTTGTTTTTTTTCTGGATGAACAGAAATTGTTTTCTAATTGAATCTTTCAGATAAGAAAGCACGATTCAAGTAATGCAGTAGGTATGCATTGTTTGGTTGGATCATAATATGTCTCAAGTACCTACCTGGAAGGCTTTTTTGAAGAACTTTTTGCGTTTATAACATTTATGCCTTTTTCGGCGATGTTCACTGCTTTCTATAATCAATATGCGTAAAATGAGGCCGCCATTTCTCCTTTCAATGTGTCCGGTTCTGTTCAAGGTTTGTTTATTATTTTTGTCCTAAAGGATATGAAGGGGAAGGACGGTCAATATGCGCCCCTAAGAAAATCTCGCTTAACTCTTCAAAAGGACCTAAGTAATATTTTTTCATGAATTAAATTGAATAGCGCAATCAACAGAACAACATGAAAGCTTTTGGTTGCAGTACTCAAATTAATTCACGAAAAAATGCTACTTAGGTCCTTTTGAAAAGTTAAGCGAGAAAACTTCGAATTAAACGATGATAAGAATCTAAAGTATGTACTTCCAATGTGTTATCCACTAATTTAACTTACCATCTATAGTACGGAATACAAATTTTAACGAAAATCCAATTATATTCCGAGAAAACGATTTTATTTTGAGGCACAAATTCAAACCATGCGGGTTAAAACGGTTGAAATGCGCTACTCCGAAGCTAAAACGCGTCAGCCATTGTAAACAAACAGCAGTGAAACTGACAGAAGAATCAAGTATCATTTAACGAAAAGTCTCGTTTCCACTCAAATGGAGGCTTATAAATGCAATATTTTTTTTTTGCTAAATTGTAATAAGTGTAATAAGTAGATATGTGCATACAAGATATGTTTATTCTATATTTTATTTGGAGGGCGCATGTGACTTTGTGCATTGCGGAGCCAAATCACTGTTTTGTATTCACGGAACATGTATTACGCATAAAAAGAAATTCCTGCAGTAAGATCTTAAGTAAGGTCTACAAGAGTAACCAACGATTTATCAGATTGCTTCGAATATTATATATGCCCTTTGTGATACGTAGAATAGAATGTGTTCACAGCTTAGCTTCTTGATAGTCCAATAAAGCCTTAAGTAACCGGAGTAAAGCCTTAAGTAACCGCGTAACCAAAGATCAGTTGGTTTATTTAAAATATGGTACATGCCCTTTCTGATGCATAGAATTATATAATGCGTTCCAAGCATAGCTTATCGGTCGTCCAAGAAATCTCTGGAATAAGCCCTTCAGATCTACACGCTTCCTTTAGATCTACACATAGATCAATTGAAATGTTTCAAATGTTGTGAATGATACAATTTCTGCAAGAAGGGGCCATGAAACAGTCAATTGCTTCAGATAACTTTCAACTGTTGGGATAAAGAGGTCGATGGTTGGCCTCAATGAATTCGGAATATTGGACAAATTCAAAAAACGGACCACAAGGTCCTTAAAGGAGATCAATCCTCGCTTGGACGGAATACTTTTTCTAGAAGTGCAAATTGGTTTTTTTCTTTCGTTGATTCTCCTAAAGTCAATGTCAACTTCTCTCCACAAACAGCCTAGATAGCCGTGTGGTGCCGGTAGCTGGTTATCTAGCTAAGAAAAACTCTACGGATTGCCTGTTCCAATGGTAGAAGTCCACCATACAGCTGACCCCTAATTCTTGGTGTGATGCGGCTTTATGCTTACCGTGCCTACGAATGAATGGTTCTTCTTCTTCTTCTTCTTATTGGCATTACGTCCCCACACTGGGACAGAGCCGCCTCGCAGCTTAGTGTTCATTAAGCACTTCCACAGTTATTAACTGCGAGGTTTCTAAGCCAGGTTACCATTTTTGCATTCGTATATCATGTGGCCAGCACGATAATACTTTTATGCCCAGGGAAGTCGAGACAATTTCCAATCCGAAAATTGCCTAGACCGGCACCGGGACTCGAACCCAGCCACCCTCAGCATGGTCTTGCTTCGTAGCCGCGCGTCTTACCGCACGGCTAAGGAGAGCCCCTGGTTAGGGGGGTCTAATAAGAACCTAACCGCAAACGGAGCTTGTGAAGCACCAGGGCCCCCTTTACAGTATTTAGCCCTCGCTGCGCTAGCCTGATCTTTGGCGTAGTTGACTTTGTGCTTCTCCGAGATAATCGGCTGCTCTTATTCAATCTTAATTTGAGGTTAAATAAGGGTGTTTTTATGAATATGTGTTTTACTTAGTTTTCAACAAATTGTCACTAAAACCAACTCCTTCCTCTCCAGTCATTCCCCGGCCCGCAATTACAATACTTCGGGGATGACTATTGGGCATTGCGCCCCTCCATGACAAGTGCACGTATGCGCCTCAACTCTACGACACTCCCCATGCAACACATTTGCACAAGACATACTGGCACCACATGTGCCCCAACACTCACCTGCCTATGCCGCTTGAATGACTGCAGGGGAAGACCAGGTACCCTGCAGGGGGTACTCCATGCCGCCATCTTACACCATAGACAGTCCTCATTCAGTATGGTGCTCACCCCTGTCCTGCAACAGAATGGCACCACTTGTCTGCCGCTCCTACCTCAGCTACAAGCAGACCCTTTCATGTCTCCTATTTCTGAGGTGCCGCAGAGGCATCAACCCCGACACTCCTGCCAGTCATAGCGAGACTTTCGTGTCCGCTACTTCTGAGGTGCCGCACAGGTATTTGCCCCCAGACACTCCTGCCAGGCTTAGTGAGACTTCACTCATTCCGTCACAGCCGGATGACACTACTGACTAAGCAGTCACACTGACCACACGTAACATGCTAGGCTTACTTGTGTGCTCGCCCATACATTCAGTCCCGATCGCTTGCACCACTTGAGCACCACTCTCTTTGACATTCAGTCACTCACTCAGTGGGGGTTGTAATAATCCATTTTTATCCACTCTGTGCACCTCCTGTGCATCGTTTGGGCGTGGAACACCCGGCACGTCACGCGTGCCTAACACTCCCCTACCCGGGCTTGGATACGGCCAATAGGTCTGAAGGACGGGTACTTTGCTGGCAGCACCCACCCATTGACATTTCGAAGCCCAGGTAGTCCTCAGCCAGTGTGGTGGTCTCCGCATCCTGCGACGGGGTCGCACCACTTACCTTACATGTCTCCGATTTCTTAGGTGCCGCAGAAGCATCAACCCCCCGACACTCCTGCCAGACGCAGCGAGACTTTCATATCCCCTAATTCTGAGATATTGCAGAGGTATCTGCCCCTGATACTCCTGCCAGGCCTACTAAGACTTCACTCATTCTACCACTACCAACCATGCGTACCATGCGAGGCTTACTTGTGTGCTCACTCGTACATTCGGTCCCTCACTCTGTGGGGGTATTACGTGTAATACCCCCAACTCCCTTTCGCTTGCACCACATGTGCACCACTTGGGGGTGTGCGGGTACCACCTGCTGCCACCCACTTGCCGCCAAAGCAGCCCACACTCTGTGGAACCTCCACAGGCTCCGTTAACTCCCTGGCTAAATGTTTCACCCCCAAGGCAATGCATCCCCTCGACACGGGTCGCCTGATACCTTGAGATTTGGGGATAGGGGCTTGTATGCTTTAAGCGGCACACGGTCGCTTGATAGGGTTTGCTTGCGGATATGTGGTTTTTGGGAGGGAATTAACAGAGCCCCTGTTAACCCCACCACCTCCTAGGCAGAACCCCTGACTCGCAGACAACTAGGAAGGGGTCGTCAAGCCCTTGGACATGGTCCCTGCTGCCCCTAGCTACAACGTGGTTTGTTGTCACAAAACTCGGCAGTGTGACCAAGTTGTTTGCAGTTGGTACATTTAAATACCCTTGGCACAAAAGACGCACCGGAAACAACATATTTTCTATATCGACATATTTTGGAAGCATCGAACCGGCTAACGTCACCTGAAGCGAGCCTGACTTGGAATAAACCTTTTGCCATCTACCGTGACTGCTGAATGCGATTCCTTGCAGTCCAGAATATCAACGGTAGATTGCAGAGCATTCTTTAGGCGACCTTTCCCTGCAAGCACATCCTTGCAAGTCAAGCTCGCTGCGTTGATTACGCCTTCTATTTTGACCTCCCGCGAGGGCACATAAACTAAATATTCAACATTGTACGCCCTGTCTTCGCAATTTCATTCGCCACCTGATATGCAGGTGCGGTGATACGTAGTTTATTCCAATTAACCTGATTGAATTCGGTTGTCGGAAAACGACGCGTCAAATCACGTTTAATGCCCAGGAAATCCAGGCTCTTCACTTTCTGCTGAAAGTAAACAACCCAAGGCTCAGGCGAAGCCGCATGGTACAATCGTGTGCGCCCTGCATCTTTTGGAGGCATATTGCTTTCCACAGTCTCTGCCTCCATTCTTACCCGGAAGGAGGAAGGATGATTTTGCTTATGCTAACTTAAATAGCTAATCAGAAAAAAAACCCTAAAACACTGATTTAATTTATTCTATCAGTCCCACTCCGAGCCAAGCAGATGGGAGAACAATAAAAACGTTTCTACTTATCTGCCCCTGGTGATGTAGGTAGCCTGCCTCACTGGCGTCGCCAGAAGCAGTTACTTCCCTCGCCGACAGCGATCGCATTGGATCCGTAGATCCGTAGGAACGCACCACACAATAGCTTTTTCACTACCGAACACAATCCGCGATGAAACACAGCACACACGTCTGTCTCGTTCGAACTATCGGCACGGAATGAGTGCTTATCTTATATATCATATTTAAGCTACGCGTGAAGATCTTGTGGGCTGTGTCATCTTTCTATTCTATATTTCACAAATAAACATGTACCATTTTCAAAACCATCCAGTGTAACGGGGAACTGGGAGCTACACTGAGAAAAATTCCATGGTAACGATTACTATTTTGTAGAGTACGCCATGTTTTAAAAACAACCACAAATTTTCAGTTAAATTAACCATGCATTCGGACAAATTCACCACTGATTCAGTTCATGCAACAACATTCCACCAGGACCACAGTTGATTTTACTGCGCGCATGGTAAAATCAAACGTGTTTATTGTCTGCTGAAAATCGTCGGTGCGTATTCTTAAATTAACCCTCGGAATGGTAGTTTCGACCGCAAAATTTTTGCGTGGAGGATTCGATATTACAACCTTCACTTATGCGCCAGACAAGGTAATCTTGTCGTGAAGGCGCACGCTCTATAATTTAAGAATCTTCCTGTGCCCGGCCAGGAGATCTCAGGGCGAGTCTCATCAGACAACTTCCAATAAACCGAAACTTTAACTCCATCCAACGGAAACTACTGACATTCAAATAAATTCTTATCAATCCTCAGGACGGGTGTAGGAACTCTTTGCGATCCTCCTATCCCCTCATATACTACTCGAACCGATCTTTAATCTGATTAATCTGATTAGTTCCACCCTACAATCCTTGAGTCACTCGAATTCTTTAACCAAAAGTACTATCGTATTGCGGCTGATTTCTGTACTTAACATCTTCTCTTACATAGGGGTTAGTATAATACAAGGTTTGAGCTCTTACGTGCATATAATTTCTTCTTGTTCTGTTGCCTTTTTCCCTCGGTGTCCAACGGCGGTCGCGACAAGTGCACTTGTGGGTGGTGGTTCAGCGAGGTAGGGTATGCCCCGACCGTCGAACTATTTCAAGTTGTGATTTTAGCCGATGCGCACACCGGCGGCTACAGTGGAGCGAGTCTACACTGTGCGTGGTGAATAAGGAATTGGCTATTCTAGTCGTAAACAATGATGACGTCATAATAGGGAATTGATGACATCCTATCGAAGCAATGGCCTCACGAGCCCAACGCCGTCAAACGATAAGTTCGGGAGGGGAATGACACCGCGTCCCGCAGTCACGAGCAATCCCTAGGGTGCACCTTCGTTTGAAGGATTCTAAATTCGTCCAAAGTAGTCTTATTTGGAATTAGGGATGCGTGCATCGTGGTTGTAGCCTAATAACTGTACAAAAACACTTGAGGAATACTGCAATCTAACTTTAAACATAGAAACACTCACGGTTTTTCCCTTTTTTATCCTGTCGCTCGTCTGTCGTTTACAGGTTTTATGGTTCTTTAGTTCATAAACGCTAAATTATCTAAAATTACATACTAATAGTTATTTAATTTCATCGGAGGGCCTTAAACTTCGTATCGTTAGCCGACAATCACATAGCGATATTTACACCCATGGTATATATAAGGTTGAGTCAGGTACATTTTTGAAACAGTTTGATTGATCTTTGATTGCGTGTGTAGATTTTAAGGCCTAACTTCGAGGATATCTTGGATGACCGATAACCTCCGCCGTTGACTCATTCTATTCTACACATCCACAACTGCATATACCATAATTACAACCGCTGTAGATCTTAAGAGCTAACTCCAGGGATTTCTTGAATGGCTGGGTATCTCTGACGTTAACACATTTTTTCTACACTCCCAAAGTGCCTGTGCCATATTTAAAACAGTTTGATTGATCTCTCGTAACGCGTCTAGATCTTCAGCCATTACTCCAAGATTGATTGGATGCCCAAAAAACTATGTCGAAAAAACTCTGTTCTGAGTAGTCTCCACACTATTCACTTCTCTCCCTTCGTTTCTTTTCTCGATGTTCCTTTCTCTATTCTTTAATTCCACTACTTGCTTCCCACCTGGCACCTCTTACGTCTCGTTCCTTACTTCTCACCTGGGAGGGAGATCCAGATACTACACACGAAATAACAATTAAATTAAACGTCATGACGCAAGAAAATTATCGACGAGCAAAATATACCAAAGCAAGCGTCACACGGACTGACCAATTTTTGTTTTGCGTGTCATCGATGTTTTCGTTGATTTCATTGAAGCCGGTGAGTGACTTTCTCAAGTTTCATATAACGTTCCGAGTGCGGGAATTTGAAATATGAAGTTTCTCGTGAAACTCTCTCTTCCGGAATATTGAATTAAGAAGTGTCCGGAACATGGTCGTTTTTCGCTTCCCTATGGAGGGAATCACAAAATGCGGTGGATTAAATTCAGTATAAATAAAATACGAATCTCTTGTCAGCATCTATCTCGACAAACTCAACAGCCAAAACTCGTTCAAAGTCATTTATATAAAATTTAATAATTTTGTCGATTTTTTTTCACACTAATTTATTCCAAATAATGATATAAATTTCAATGAATCGTTATCTAAATTCTCGTAAAGTATGATATCAATGCAATGATATATTTTGGCAAATAATTTCATAAATGATCGCCACTACACCTTTATCCCTTTTTGTTCATCGAATCATCGGTATTTTGGCGTTTGTTCATCTCCGTTATCTTGTTATATTTTTGAGATAAAAATTTAATGAATGAAACGACATTAGCTTTTTGATTATGAAGGGATAGCCTTATCGTCATGAAAAACCATTTCACAAGGACATTGCCGGTTGATGTTTTGGGGTAAGGAAAATAATTCCCCTCATATTGATTATATTTGAATGAAAATTCTATGGGATAGAATGTTAATGCAATTTTGCTATTACCAATCAAAACTACATTGTGGTCTAATGATTAAGATCTCTGAGCAAAGGTTCTACAGTATTCTTTTATCCAGGTTCGATAAACGATTAAGCAAATAAATAAAAATCTACATGAAAGATAACTCTCGATGTTCCTCTGAAGAACCCTGAAATTAAAGTTCTTATCAAAAATTCTGACATATCGATAAAGTATAACGGTGAAAGATCATATCGGTTCAACCGTATCTTTATGAAACGACATCTATCGCTATCGATGGTTCATAAAAAAACTTTTAAAATTGGATATGAAGAATTTTGAAGAAACTTACAGAAATGGTTGGCAAGGATTGATTATTCATGTTGGCAAATGTGTTTTTGTTTTCTTTTGCATTTCTAAGTAGCTTGTTTCATAACGGGTGGGAAAAGATGGAAGTTGCAAAGCGAAATCTCTCTTCCATTCTTTCACCATATATGCCAGATTCGGACGACATACACTTTACAGATTTTTTCAAATCGTCAAAATCCGACTATTCACGATTAAAATTACGAAAAAAAACTGTAGCTGAGGATTGGGTTGACTTTGAAAAACGTGAAACGAGCGATGCAGATAATGAATTAATAAGCGATAAGCAAAGGGAATCATTGCAAGAAAATGTATCCTAGACGTCTCCTTTTCTCTTTACACTGGACACCATATTCAAACGAGTTTCACAGTTCGATTGTATTAGGCTTTTTTTTTGTTCAACAACCGTCGTTTCAAATGGTGTCAGGCCATTAGGCCGAAGGTCGTTAGGCTGAAGGCCATTTGGCCGAAGGTCATTTGACCGAATGGTCATTAGGCCGAATGGCCATTAGGCCGAATTAGCAAAAAGAAGCAAAAATTGAAAAATGAGAAGTGCTTTATTCACCTTCCTTCTTGATTCTTCCTTCTTCTATCTGTCTTCTTTTTCCTTCTTCCTTTTTTCTTTTTCGCTCTTCCTTCTTGCTCCTTCTTATTTCCTTCTTCTATGCTATTTATTTCTTCTCCCTTCTTTCTTCTTCTTTCTGCATTCCTCTTCCTTCTTTCTTCCTTCATTCTTCTTCTTTCTTGGTTCTTCCTTCTTTTTTGTCTTCTTTTCCCACCCTCTTCTTTCTACTTTCTTCTTGTTGTTTCCTTCTTCTTTCTTTTCTTTCTCCTTTCTTCTTTCTTCCTTCTTATTTCTTTCTTCTCTCCTTCTTTTTTTTCTTTCTTTTTGCTTCTTTTCTCTTCTTCCTTCTTCCTTTTCTCTTCTTCCTTCTCAATTATTCCTTCTTTCTTCTTCATTTTTCTTTCTTCGCTTTTTTCTCCCTTGTAACTTCCTCCTTCTTCCTTATTCTTCATTCCATCTTCCTTTATTCTTCTTCCTCCTTCCTTCTACCTTCCTCTTTTCACTTCTTCCTTATTCCTTTTGCCTTCTTCCTTCTTCCTTCTTTTTTCTTCCTTCTTCCTTCGTTCATCTTTCTTCCTTCTTCCTTCATTCATCTTTCTTCCTTCTTCCTTCATTCATCTTTCTTCCTTCTTCCTTCATTGATCTTTCTTCTTTCTTCCTTCTTCTTTCTTCCTCTTTCCTTCTTCCTTCTTCGTTCCTCTTTCTTCCTTCTCCCTTCTTCCTTTTTTCTTCTTTCTTCTTCCATCTTCCTTTTTTCCTTCTTTTTTCTTTCTTCTTCATTCTTCCATCTTCCTTCTTTTTTCTTTCTTCTTCCTTCTTTCTTCTTCCTTTTTCCTCCTTCCTTCTTTCTTCTTCCTTTTTCCTTCTACTTTCTTCCTTCTTCATTCTTTCTTCTTCCTTCTTCTTTCTTCGTTCTTCCTTTTTCCTTCTTCCTTCTTCCTTCTTCCTTTTTCCTTTCTCCTTCTTCCATCTTCCTTCTTCTTTCTTCTTCTATCTTACTCTTTCTTCTCCCTTCTTGTTTTTTTCTTCTTCCATCTTCCTTTTTTTCTTTTCTTTCTTCCGTTTCCTTCCTTCTTTATTCCTTCTTCCGTTTTCTTCCTCCTTTCTCCCTTCTTCCTTCTTTCTTATTCTTTCTTTCTTCTTTCATCTTCCTTCTTCCTCACTTCGCACGACTCATTTCTCACTCCCCAGTTTTCATTCGGCCTAATGGCCATTCGGCCTAATGACCATTCGGCCTAATGACCATTCGGCCTAATGGCCTTCGGCCTAATGACCTTCGGCCTAATGACCCAGCATCGTTTCAAATATAGATTGATAATGTTCAATATAATTTTCTGCTTTTTATAGTTTTCAAGCAAATGATCAGTATCGATACTCCCCATTTATTAAACATTTTCAGCTAGGTCTGCGGTGACGTTTCATGACAACTAAAGTTAGGTCTGCACTGACATTTATATTTTTTGAATCTTAGTCTCCTCCCAGCTTCTCACATCCCATTTATCAATTCTCATATTCCTCTTCTTGCTTTTTCACTTCTCATTTCTCACACTAAGTATCTCGATTATTACTTCTCATATTTTAGTACTTGCTTACATCTTATTTCGCACTTCTTACTGCTTTTTTCCTGTTCCGGTGTGCCCCTGCGCCCAGTTATTAGATCTATTCTAGCGTTACCTGTATCCTAAGTGTTTACGTGCATATCGAATTACTCCATTACTATTGATAAGCAATGCAGTATCGGTTTCAATACCGTTTTTTGGTTTGTTTTCTCAAGAGAACCATGACAAGGTCCCGCTATTTAGACCTTTTACATAGAGCAATCTCATTGAAGGCACGCCCCTTATCATTAGGATATTAATCCTTTCTTGAGAAAACAGAACAGTAATTCTGGTTTTGACCATGCATCGGAGCTCTTGCCACATCCTTGTCTTGCTTCTAGAATATCACCAGTAAAGCTACAAACCCGTGATTTAGCTCTTTCTACAAGACCATTTCAACGCTAGAGAATTTGTTCAGTAATAAAAACTTCCGTGTGTTCCTCTCACTACCATTATTCACCAGTTCAAGAAGAGTACGTATATAAACCCCTAACTCGATTTTTTCCAGCAGTCAGTTCAGCCTAGGACCGGGTACGGAGGTTTTTAACTATCTGCTTGAAAAGTTGTTTCCGCTGCATACATTAATTATGTTTTATTTCTGAGACTGCTGTTGGTAGCGGGGACTAAATAGATAAATCCTACCACGACTTATTGAACTAGCTAGAAAAATGTATTAAGCTAGGGCTCTGTTTGAAAGATCTTACATCGCAACTTGCGTATCGCTTCTCACTTCTAAATTTTATTCAGCCTATTAACCCATAAAATGCAATGGTTCGTATTTGCTGACTGCCGCATTTTAAACCTAGTTCCCCAACCTTTTATCACAAGCGGTAAGTTGTTTTCTGAACGTGTCCGTAGAGAACAAGAAGTCAAATCTGTAGGACGGAAAACTCTATTTGACCGAAGTGTCTTGCCAAGTCCAAAGAATGCACAATTTTCTACCGTGCTGTGTTTCTGGCGTTTATCCAGTAAGCCCCATGTACACTTAGAGTGGGGCGCAGTTGTATGGAAAAACGCAAACTTCGTCCGATCAAGTGAGATCAAGGTTTTTCTGAATCGTTTTGGGACCCCAATCAACTGTGCAAAATATGGGCTCGATTGGTTGCGACCTCGCATGCCGCATCGCGTTTTAAATTTACATGGAGATTTGTATGGGAAAACGTATTTTTTACATTTTTCCTATTAGCGGCTTCAATTTATTACCAGTCACGTGACTCATTACGTTAGCATATAGTCTGGAAGTTGCTGAAAGGCTTTGCCGAAGAAGGTAAATAGCTGGAAGGTCTACAAAAAAATGTTATTACGTTTCGAAAATTGATTGTTCAAACCATATGCAAGAAATCAATGTTTCTGCCAGCACTACCGGACGACCTATGATTATCGAAGGGCAAAACCCGTCTTTCTTCTTGTCGGATTTTTTTCTTTGTGAAATGATTCCGGATAGTTCCCATTAGCTCTAAAGCCCTTTATGAACAATTATTTTGAAATACCACTCAGTTAAATTATTGGTCTACGTAGTGCGGCAGTGCTGGCAGAATAAACGATTTTTTGCATATGGTTTGAACACTCAATATATGAAGCGTTATAACTTTTTTCGTGGACGTTCCAGCAACGAGCTTTCTTCAGCAAAGTTTTTCGGCATCCTTTTGGGTTATACTTTCACACAATGTGCCACTTGGTTTACGATGAATTGGAACCTCTAGTAGTAGAAATGCAAAAATCTATGTTCTCCCATAGTAATTTACATACAAACTTCAAACGCGATCCGGAAAGTGAGGAAGCAACTATTATTTATTTTATTTAATCAGACTAAGGCCGAAGTGGCCTGTGCGGTATATAAGAGTCTTCTCCATTCGGCTCGGTCCATGGCTACACGTCGCCAACCACGCAGTCTACGGAGGGTCCGCAAGTCATCTTCCACCTGATCGATCCACCTTGCCCGCTGCGCACCTCGCCTTCTTGTGCCCGTCGGATCGTTGTCGAGAACAGTGATTCGTACAGTACATTTTGCTGCTATTATCATGTCACATTGTTTGTACCGGACAGAATGTTGCACAACATTCTCTTGTGACAATTATAGTGTTGTAGACACATGCCATTCATGGCAATGAATGTATTACCCATGAGTCGTTCGTATCATGTGACAATATTCGTGCCGCCTGTGGTGAATGTATCACTATCTATTATGATGGTAGTGCAAAATGAATGTTATGACTGATTATGCTCAAATTTGGCAATATTGTGGCTAAATTTGAAACAAAACCTGCCAAAGCCGTATTTTCCCTATATTAAAAAAAAAGCACTAAAAAATCAATATAACAAAAAAAATTAGGCTCGTACGTATAATTGTGTGATAAATCTTATTTTTTTGGTTGATCCTCATTTTTTATTTCAAAATTTTGATTTTTATTGTTAAAACCCAGGTTGGGGAGACTGGGGTAATATGCACCCTCGGTGCAAAACGACCCTTTTGCATTTTTGAATACATTTTCAGCAGTTTTTCCAGAGTATTTACAACAGCGCATGTAGTTCGGATCTCGAACTAGCGATCCAGTAGTAAACATTAATGAAAATATTCCTGGAACATAGCGGAAGTCGTTTTGCACAGGGGTGCATATTACCCCAGTTACCCCTAATGCCACTAGCGGTGATGATGCCTTTGTCCAAACAATCGATGTATTGTCGGCGTAGCACCAACTTAGAATTCGGAAGTCCGGACTTCCGAACCGAACTTTCTTCCGAAGTTTTATCTGTCAAACTAATGGATGCGTTGTTTAGCGCATCTTTAGGCGAATCCAGCGCACTACTTCCGAAGTTGGGAAAGTTGCCTGTATCTGGAGAAAAATCCAACTTCGGTATAAAAAGCGGTATAAATTTATTCCGGATACACAATATTCCAACTATAATTGCCTACCTTAAGGCGTTTACCGACGCTTGCTTTATACATTGATAAATGATTGAAACGTTTGATGATCAAAGTTACCCCAAATTGAAGAGCCAAAAAACTCCATAAAAAAAAAATTTAAAACCTATTTAAAATTATCAAATAATCAAGAACAATTGCCTAATACGTTATATGTACATGTAGCAGTACTCGTTTTAAAAATATGAGAAAAGCCACTTACGGAGGAAATATGTACAAAACAATTAAAAAATTATCAATGTTCCCCCGGATCACGGCACTATAGATCGTGGTAACGGAATGATTGATAGAAGCATAATTCGTAACCTGATTGCAGTTCAGTTCATTGCACATATACTGAAGTCGTAGTCAACGCTAGATGTTAGCTTAGAATTTTTAATGTGAGAACGAACGTCTTCAGCACAAACAGCATACTTCTTGAAAAAATATCAGCATAAACACAAGGACACATGTTATGGTCATATTGCTTGGAATTTTTTCAAATGGTCCTAATTGATTTTGAAAAAGACGCACGCCGAAAAAAGCTAATAAATCAATATCGATAATCCGTGAACGTGAATTTTAAAATAAACTTAAGAAACGGTTCAACGAAATCGATTTCTAGTGGTTTTTACTCGCGTGAAAGAAAAAAACATTTTGTATAAATTTTGCGTAAACCGTTCATCTTTCTTAAATCTTACACTTGCTGTAATCGTGTTTTCATAATATTGTAATTATTGTTCATTTCGGGTGGCTGGAAAATAGGAAATTAAACTTATAAATCCCAAAATCCGCGAAAAGAAAGCACAAAAAGCGAGCTCAGCTATATTAACTGTAGTATTTTCAAATATTTAGCTCCATTGGTGATGCATTCATCACCTTCACAATTATATTCCATTAGTTTCATTTGTGACACATATTATGTCGCATAGAAAAATGTCACGGGAGCTCATGACTTTTTTTCTTTCGTGCTACAATAATTTGTGTTACATGACCATCACACATGCAACACGTGACCATCAACAGATTTACAGTTCAAGACAGTACATTTTAATCCACTGAGTGCAACAATATCTTTTGATATCTTTGTTCATAGTATGGATCGTTGAGAAAGGAAATATCTTTGATTAATATTCACTTCTAGCATTAAAGTTTTATATATTTTCCTACAATAATTGTGAATTACTTTCTTCTCCTCCTTCTTCTTCTTATTGGCATTACATCCCCCATTGGAACATTGCCGCCTCTCTGCTAAGTGTTCATTCAGCACTTCCACAGTTATTAATCGCGAGGTTTCTAAGCCAATTTTGCATTCGTATGGGGGGCTAATACGATGATACTTTTTAGGCCCAGGGAAGTCGAGACAGTTTTCAAACCGAAAATTACCTAGACCTGGACCGGGAATCGAACCCAGCCACCCTCAGCATAATCTTGCTTTATAGCCGCGCATCTTACCGCTAGGCTAAGTGAATTACTTTAGCATTGTTAAATATAGTAGAAAGATTAAGATTGACTTCTTTTGGCGATGGAAGTTTTAATAAGTAGCAAATACTTTGTTACTCCTACATCGATTAATTTATTTAACCTTCTTTAAAGGGTTAGAAGTTTGTATTTTCGTTGGTGTATGTATTCGCTATAGTATACTTATTGTCGGCGTAGCACCAAGTTAGAATTCGGAGGTCGGGACTTCCGAACCGAAGTTTCTTCCGAAGTTTTATTTGTCAAACTAATTGATGCGTTGTTTAGCGCATCTTTAGGCGAATCCAGCGCACTACTTCCGAAGTTGGGAAAGTTGCCTGTATCTGGAGAAAAATCCAACTTCGGTATAAAAAGCGGTATAAATTTATTCCGGATACACAATATTAAAACTGCTATCGCCGAAAGAAGTCAATCTTAATAGCAAAGCTTCAGTCGTCATCCCCCAGATTAGTAGAAATTATTATCATTCTTTCACAAAACTGAAAATTGTGCAGTTCATTTATTCCCTTTTCAATTCGCCACTTAAAAATGTGTACAACCAACTTGACCTAATTATCATTTTTGATTTAAATTGTCATTCTGTTCATATTCCAGCATTTACTCGGATCGCGCACTTCGGGAGCACAGGATACCAGGGTGCCATTGCCGCACTATATTGAAAACATTTTGAGCGTGTCCACAGATGCGATCAGCCTGGACGGACTGCTGGACTGCGTAAGCAGTGGGAGCTTTTCCAGCCCACCATCACCCAGGGTGAGCACGGGCGGAGTAGGCGGACAGAGGCCGGTTGGGGCCGAGGATGGTAAGTAGATTAATATCTAATAACCGAAAGTAAAGTTGTAATTAAGGGTATGCGATAACATACTTTTTCCTGACCAAACGCAACGAAATGAAATTTGAAAAATTTCCAAAGATATTGGATTGTGACTCTATACATTCCAACTAAAACTTGACCTGTTCTCCAACTTAGTATTATATTACCACTTCCTCAGTTATCAATTGAAAGCTTTTCTATGCCCGCCATTGCATGAGTCTGTAACTTGTGTGGCAAATACAACACTTTGCCCAAAGAGCCGAGAATGTTTCCTACCCGGAAACATTCTAGACCGGACCGAGAATCGAACTCGCCATCTCCGGATTGGCCTAGCGATGCGGGGCTATAAAGTTTTTGGAAAGGAGGCTTCCAAGCCTATTGTAAGAGGCGACTCTCTTGAAAGGAGGCTTCCAAGCCTTATTAAAGGAGGCTTCCGAGTCCGAGCCTTTTGAAAATAGGCTTTCAAACCTCTTGAAATAGGCTTCCTAACCGCTTGAAAGGAGGTTTCCGAGCCTCTTGAAAGTAGGCTTCCGAGCCTTTTGAATGGAGGCTTCCAAGCCTTTTGAAAGAATGCTTCCGTGCCTCTTGAAAGGAGACTTTCGAGCCTTTTGAAAAGAAGTTTTTGAGTTTTTTTGAAAGGAGGCTTCCGAGCCTCTTGAAAGGAGGCTTCCGAGCCTCTTGGAAGAAGACTTTTGAGCCTCTTGAAAAAAGATTTCCGAGCCTCTTGCAATGAGGCTTCCGAGCCTCTTTAAAGGAGGCTTCCGAGCCTGTATAAAGGAGGCTTCCGAGCCTCATTAAATCAAACCTTCGGAGCTTCTTGAATCTTTTGAATGGAGGCTTCCAAGCCTCTTGAATGAAGGCTTTCGAGCCTCTTGAAAAGAGACTTCCGAACTTTTTGAAAAGAGACTTTCGAGCCTCTTGAAGGGAGACTTTCGAGCCTCTTGAAAGAGGGCTTTCGAGTTTCTTGTTAGAAGACTTTCGAGTTTCTTGAAAGGAGGTTTTCGAACCTTTTGAATTGTGGCTTCCGAGCCTCTTAAAAGGAGGCTTATGAGCCTTTTGAATAAAGGCTTCCTAGTCTCTTGAAACGTGGCTTCCTGGAGCCTCTTAAAAGGAGGCTTATGAGCATTTTGAAAGGAGGCTTCTGAGCCTCTTGAAAGGAGATTTTCGAACCTCTAGAAAAGAGACTTTCGAGCCTATTGAAAGGAGATTTTCAAGCCTTCTGAATGAAGACTTTCGAGCCTTTTGAAAGGACGTTTCCGAGCCTCTTGACAGGTGACTTTCGAGCCTGTCAAAAGGAGGCTCCCGAGCCTCTGGAAATAGACTGCCGAGCATTTTGAAAGGAGATTTTCAAGCCTCTTGAATGGAGACTTTCGAGTTTCTTGAAAGAAGGCTTCCGAGTTTCTTGGAAGGAAGCTTCCGAACATCTTGAAAAGAGGTTTCCGAACCTTTAGAAAGGAGGCTTCCGAGCCGCATGAAATCAAACCTTCCGAGCCTTTTAAAAGGAGGAAAGGAGGCTTCCGAGCCTCTTGAAAAGAGACTTCCAAACCTTTTGAATGGAAGACTTTCGAGCCTCTTGAAAGGAGACTTTAGAGCCTCTTGTTAGAAGGCTTTGAACCTATTGAATTGTGTCCAACTCCTTTTAAGAGTCTTTTCAAAGCCTTTTTGAAAAGAGGCCTGAGCCTCTTGAAAGGAGATTTTCGAACCTCTAAAAACGATACTTTCGAACTTCTTGAAAGTAGGCTTATGACCCCTTTGAAAAGAGGCTTCCAAGTCTATAAGACAAAGGCAAAGGTGCTGTTTGGACGAGATGGCGCCACAACATTTAAAGTAAAATGAATTTCCTTGTATGGACAAAGCATCCGTTCTCATCAACTACGCATCGGATCAATATGAAAACTAGGTCAAAAAGCAACAAATAATTTTTAGATTTTTTGTACCCACGACTTATTTTACAGTTCTAAACAATAGAAGAGATTTAATTGTACCTCCATACTAAATCCTATTTGTATACTTTCAATTTTTTCAAGACTGTTCTCCACCTCGTGTGTGTGGAAGCAACATTGAAAACTTACGATATCGAACAGCAGATGTCCCTAGTGTATATACAATATAACATTGATACAAACACACAGCAACACCACCTGTCGCCTGATAATGGAATTATTGCAATTATACCATCAGGTGTAGTGGCTGTTGTTAAAATATTTAGGAAGGGCCTCAAGCGGAATTTTTGCTAGAATGCAACTGACGATCTCCTATTGACAGGAGACTTTCGAGCTTCTTGATAGGAGATTTTCGAGCCTCTTGATAGGAGATTTTCGAGCTTCTTGAATTGAGACGATTGAGTCTCTAGAAATGTGGCTTCTGAGCCTCTCAAAAGGAAGCTTATGAGCCTTTTGAAATGAGGTTTTCGAGCCGCTGAAAGGAGGCTTCCGAGCCTCTTGAAAGGAGATTTTCGAGCCTCTTGATAGGAGATTTTCCAGACCCTTAAATGGAGTCTTTCGAGTCTCTTGAAATGTGGCTTAAAATCCTCTTAAAAGGAGGCTTATGAGCCTTTTGAAAATAGGCTTCCGAGCCTCTTGACAGGTAACTTTCGAGCCTCTTGAAATTATGTTTTCGAACCTTTTGAAAGGGCACTTATGAATCTCTTGAAAGGAAACTTTCGAGTCTCTTGAAAGAGGGCTTTCAAGCCTCTTGTAAGGAGACTTTCCAGCCTCTTAAAAGGAGGCTTTTGAACCTTTTGAAAAGAGGCTTCCGAGCCTCTTGATAGGTAACTTTCGAGTCTCTTGAAATGAGGTTTTCGGGCCTCTTATAAGGAGGCTTTTGAACCTTTTGAAAGGACGTTTCTGAGCCTCTTGACAGAAGACTTTCGAGCCTCTTGAAATGACGTTTTCGGGCCTTTTGAAAGGAGGCTTCCGAGCCTCTTGAAAGCAGATTTTCGAGTCTCTTGAAAAGAGATTTTCGAGTCTCTGGAAAGAGGTCTTTCAAGCCTTTTGTTAGGAGGCCTTCAAGCTTCTTAAAAGGAAGCTTTTGAATCGTTTGAAAGGACGTTTCCGAGCCTCTTGACATGAGACTTTCGAGCCTCTTGAAATGAGGTTTCGAGCCTCTTTAAAGGAGGCTTCTGAGCCTCTTGAAAGAAGATGTTCGAGCCTCTTGAAACGAGACTTTCGAGTCTGTTGAAAGGACGTTTCCTAGCCTTTGACAGGAGACTTACGAGTCTCTTGAAACGAGGTTTTCGAGTCTCTTGAAAGGATATTTTCGAGCCTCTTGATAAGAGATTTTCGATCCTCTTGAAAAGAGACTTCGAGTCTATTGAACGGACGTTTCCGAGCCTTTTGACAGGAGAATTTCGAGCCTCTTGAAATTAGGTTTTCGAGCCTCTTGAAACGAGACTTTCGAACTTCTTGAAAGAAGACTTTCGAAGCTCTTAAAAGGAGACTTCTGAACCTTTTGAAAGGTGTCTTCCGAGTCTCTTAAAAGGAGGCTTATGAGCCTTTTGAAAGGAGGCTTCCGTGCCTCTTGACAGGAGACTTTCGAGCCTCTTGAAAGAAGGCTTCCGTGCCTCCTGAAAGGAGATTTTCGGGCCTCTTGAAGCGAGACATTCAACCTTCTCGAAAGGAGACACTCGAGCCTCTTGAAAGGAGGCTTCCGAGCATCTTATGAGCCTTTTGAATAAAGGCTTCTGAGTCTCTTAAAAGCAGGCTTATGAGTATTTTGAAAAGAGGCTTCCGATCGTCTTGTAAGGAGATTTTCGAGCCTCTTGGAACGAGATTTTCGAGCATTTTGAAATGAGGTTTTCGAGCCGCTGAAAAAAGGCGTCCGAGCCTCTTGATAGGAGATTTTCGAGCCTCTTGAAACCAGACTTTCGAGCCTCTTGATAGGAGGTTTTCAAGCCTCTTAAATGGAGTCTTTCGAGTCTCTTGAAATGTGGCTTAAAATCCTCTTAAAAGGAGGCTTATGAGCCTTTTGAAAATAGGCTTCCGAGCCTCTTGACAGGTAACTTTCGAGCCTCTTGAAATTATGTTTTCGGGCCTTTTGTAAAGAAACTTTCAAATCTCTTGAAAGGAAACTTTCGAGTCTCTTGAAAGAGGGCTTTCAAGCCTCTTGTAAGGAGACTTTCCAGCCTCTTAAAAGGAGGCTTTTGAACCTTTTGAAAAGAGGCTTCCGAGCCTCTTGATAGGTAACTTTCGAGTCTCTTGAAATAAGGTTTTCGAGCCTCTAACAAGGAGTATTTTGAACCTTTTGAAAGGTTCATTTCTGAGCCTCTTGACAGAAGACTTTCGAGCCTCTTGAAATGACGTTTTCGGGCCTCTTGAAAGGAGGCTTCCGAGCCTCTTGAAAGGAGGATTCTAAATCTCTTGAAAAGCGATTTTCGAGTCTCTTGAAAGATGCCTTTCGAGCCTTTTGTTAGGAGGCCTTCAAGCTTCTTAAAAGGAAGCTTTTGAATCGTTTGAAAGGACGTTTCCGAGCCTCTTGACATGAGACTTTCGAGCCTCTTGAAATGAGGTTTTTGAGCCTCTTGAAAGGAGGCTTCTGAGCCTCTTGAAAGGAGATTTTCGAACCTCTAGAAAAGAGACTTTCGAGCCTATTGAAAGGAGATTTTCAAGCCTTCTGAATGAAGACTTACGAGCCTCTTGCAACGAAGTTTTCGAGCCTTTTGAAAGGAGGCTTCCGAGCCTTGTGAAAGGAGAATTTCGAGCCTCTTGAAATGAGACTTTCGAAGCTCTTTATAGGAGATTTTCGGGCCTCTTGAAACGAGATTTTAGAGTCTCTTGAACGGACGTTTCCGAGCCTCTTGACAAGAGACTCTCGAGCCTCTTGAAATTAGGTTTTCGAGCCTCTTGAAACGATACTTTCGAACTTCTCGAAAGGAGACTTTCGAGCCTGTTGAAAGGAGGCTTCTGAACCTTTTGAAATGTGGCTTCCGAGTCTCTTAAAAGAAGGCTTATGAGCCTTTTGAAGCTTGAGAAAAAATTGACAAAATTTAAGCTTGAATAAAACTATATCCATACATTGTTGGCATCGAATGTCAATAATTTTATCCCCCTCCTTCAGACCACAAACACAAACACAAGACAACTTGAAAAAAAATAATCCCGTACCCTATCACTGCACTAAGAAAGGTCCCGTTAAGAGCAATGCATTTTTTTTAACCTAATAACTAACATTTTTACGCACCTTAATTAGAATATACATCCGATTTCAAAAAAAAACCTTTTCCCATGTACAGATTCCGGCATCTATCAGAACGACCCCCGTCGCAATCATCGCCCCCCAACAGCCAACAATGAACGGATTATCAGCGGTGGCGAATCGTCGGCCGCCTCTTCATCGTCGTTGGACGAATTGAATTACGCCCTCGAAACGCTCAAAATCAGTGACACAACATCTTACGCCAGCAAACGGCTGCCGCCACTTAATCAACCGTATGAAAATCTCATTAACGAACCGTCAAGCGACCGGGATCCGAGTCTGGATACGCTGGAGGAGGCTGATTTGCGGAAACAAAGAAAGCTGTCCGACTGGTACTACATCAAGACCAGTCCGACCAAGCACAAGAAAGCTTCCGCGCCCACAAGTCCTTGCGTCCAAAGGCGAAATCAAACCGGCGGCAGTGCGTCTCCACTTCCGCTGCAACAGCAGCTTCTTGTACCACCGATGGCGTCCCCCCCTTTGGGTGGCGATGGCGGCTGCGCTCCTAAACAGGGCCAAGTGCCGCTGACAAAAGTTTTAATTGCCAGCAAATATTCCGCTCCGACTGCAGCAGGGTCCCGGCACGATTGCACCAGCCACAATTCAAACTTGCCAAACAGCAATAAATTCTCATCTCCGCTGTTGGATTCGAGGCGAACCGGGGAGCATGGGTCGCCACCGAAGCCGGCACTGCCGCCGCAAGCTGCACCTCGGCGGCATTTTCCGGTTGACGCGCCCATTTCGGCGACAGTTTCAACAAGTTCTGGCCCTACAGCAACGACGGTAAATGCCATCAATGAGAGCAATCGGTCGCCACCCTCGTGTAAATGGATCAATAATGGGACGCGATTAGGTAAGTTTTGCAACGTTGTAGCTAACACATGTAGAAGGTGCGCCTGAATTCCTCAAACATATGATATGTTATTGAGGCTAGTTTATTAAAATACATGTAGGAGGATTTACTTAATTAAGAAGGATTTCTTAATTTCATGAAGGATTTACTTATTTGAGTTACATAAAAAATCTCACTTTTAGATACGTCGATACCCAGTCACATCCATCAACTCAGCAACGACATCATCATCACCAGCACCAGCAGTAGCTTCGAACACATCCCGGAGATTATCGGAAATCGATTTTCGCCGTACTGCCAACGTAAACATCAGCTGCATCAGCATACGCACCGCCATCATGCAGGTCCGCAAGGCATTTATGAAAATTTTCCAGCGAATCAAATCCCGGCCGCAGCTATTATGTCCGCTCAGGACCATCAGTTCCCGCAACCGTATGACATTGTCGATATGAATCAACTGCAGCAAGAGCAGCGGCAGCAACAGAAACGATTTAAAAAGGCTGTGAAACGACCGTTGCCGAGGGTCCCGGTTGTGGAACCAGGTCCTCAAGCTCCTCCACCAGTTCCACCGTTGCCGTCGGCCGCTGCCTTGAAGGCAACCATTGCAATCGAGTACGGCGAAGAGGACGACGAGGATGACCGACGGAAGAAGAGTTCATTGACTAGGGTAAGTTTTGGATATTCTTTTATTTTTTCAGTTATCGTGCGGCGCTCTCCCAATGCTTACTTACAGAGTGAACCTTTCCGAATTAATATAAGAAAAGCTACTAAAGTGGAATTTTACAAACAAAAAACACTTTCAAAATTTGAAACACTCTTTGAAGTAATTACAAAGAATCCTAAGATCTCAAAATTACCAGAGAGAATTGCCAGTGTAATTTTGGGGAAAAAATCGTTTAAATTTGGAAGAAGAGTTTTACGTGGAATCTTGAGAAAACCGTTTTGACTCAAATTCCGAACACTGGCTTTTAAATGGCCATGTTGTGTTTATTCGTGTAATTTTCTCCACAGGAGTTTGAATTCGTTTCTAATCTTCATCCTCAGTACGGCGAACCGATGAAAACTTTAGTTCACGGGCGCTTTAACGCCAGTGTTCGGAAAATGAGTCATGTTCGAGATTTTAGTCAAAAACTGTGCTTTTCGTAAAAAAGAAGAATTTTCCAAGAAATTTTCCCAAATTTCGAAGAGAAATACTCTCAAATTTAAGCCAAAAATATCCTAAATATCCCAGGTAGATACTTCTCTCTAAAGAAAATTCGCCTGTGTTTCCAAACATATTTTTTCTGAATTTCTGCGGAAAGCTCGTATTTTTCCAAACTTTCATGAAATCTTCTAAATTTATATGGGAGATTCATTTGCATTTCCATTAAAATATCTTTCGTAATTCCATGAAAGATTCATAAGAAATTTATAATTTACAATTCCTGTTTTTACGTGACATTTTTTATTAGAATTTCCATGGGAAGTTAATAAGAAATTTCACAAAAAAATCATTCTGAATTCCACAGGAAGGTCATCCGAATTTCTACGAAATAGTTATCCATGTTTCCAAGGGAAGTTCAAAAGAATTTGCACTAGAAATTCAAACAAATTTTATCTGGAAAATGCTTCCGGATTTGCACTGAAAATTCATCCGAGTTTTCAAAAGACATTTGTCCCAATTTTCACGAAAAAATCATCCCAGTTTTCACAAGTATTCTCACTGGGAATTCATTGAAAATTTTTATAAGAGATTCGTCCAGATTTTCGCGGGAAATTCATCCGAGTTTTTTCATTTCAGTTTTTTCGGGATGTTAATTCGGGAAATTCATCCAAATTTTCTGTAAGAAAATCATCCAGATTTGCCCGGAAAATTCATCCCAATTTTCACGGGAAGTTCATCCAAATTTGCTTAGACAATTTATTCGAGTTTCCTAGAAGAATTCATCCCAGTTTTCATGGAAAGTTCATCCGAATTTGCAAAACAAAATATTCAAAATTGCTACGCAGAATTCATCCCAATTTTCACAGAAAATTTATCCGATTTTTTCCAAATCATCTATGAAATATTCATCCGGATTTGCTCGGAATGTTCTTCCGAGTTCTCACGGAAAATTCATCCCAGTTTTCACGGTAAGTTCATCCAAATTATCAATAAGAAATTCATCTCGATTTGCGCGGGAAATTCATCCGAGTTTCCACGAAAATTTCATTCCAGTTTTCGCGGGTCCCTCCGAATTTTCACTTGAAATTCATTCGAATTATCCATGACAAATTCATTCGGGTGTGCACGGGAAATTCATCCCAATTTTCCAGTTCTCTATAATAGTTTCGTCTGCATTTGCTCGGGAAATCCAAGTTTTCAAGGGAAGTGAAATCGATGTTGCAATTTCATCCGATTTTTCACATAAAGTTCATTTGAATTGTACAAAAAAATCATTTCGTAGAAGAAAATTCATCACAGTGTTCAGAGAAAGTTCTTCGTCATACTCATTTCAGAAAGTTAACTCCTAGTGTGCCGCTATATATTAAGGGCCCCATACACGCTCCGACATGTTGTACAACGTTGACTCCGCCCCCAAGTTTATACGACCAATTAAATTTGTACAACCGTCTGACGAACAGTTGGTACAATCCAAACTCCAACAAACGTAATATTTAATAATTTTCTTTCTGTATATGATGATGTGTTTGGTGTTTTTTCATGAATACTGAATTGGGTGAATTGAATTGGAATGGAATTGGATTGGTGTGCAATTAGCCTTCCTAGTGCATTGGGGTCCATTTCGACCAAAGCACACCCAAAACAACGCTGTAACTTTGTAACGCAACGAGATAAAAATCTGAAAAATTCTGACTTCTCCTAACTTGGAAAAATTCCCAGGGAAAATCAGCTTCCAACGACATCTAGGAGAGGCGCCACAAAAAAAGTGACACATTGTGCATTGGGGTCCATTTGGACCCAAGATTTCATCACGATCACAAAAACTCAAATTTCAACCGATTTTCGATCTTTAGGCACCAAACGAAAGCTGTAGGTTCCAATAACAAGCCCACGGGGTGATTCATTCAAATTGACCACTCTAGTCCCCGGGGAACCCAAAGCTAAAGAGGTACTACTTGAGATTCTCAATTTGGCACCAATTTATCGAGTTTCGTGTTATGAAACATAACATTGTTTGCAAATATGTGCTATGATGATCCCAACTGTATTTGCTATATTGCATATGCCGTTTCTGGGCAAATTTATCTCTCTAGCGGTCGAGCCTTCTGGAAGCTTCGGAAGTTCCGTAAAAGTGGCTAATTCTAAAAGTGAATCCTAAAATCGCGGAGCTTTTTTCGTAGCCATTCATTCTGGCAAATTGTGGGTGCAATCAATGGTTAAATTCTTCTGTTGCCCCCAAATGTCCCAGATACGGTCCTCCGGAAGATCCGGAACATTCGTTAAAAGTGGCCAATTCTAAAAGTTCATCCCAGAGCCCCGAGATTTTTTCGTTACCATTCATTCTGGCAAATTGTGGATGCAATCAATAGTAAATGTCTAATGTGACCTCCAAATGCTCCAGAAATGTTCCTCTGGAAGATCCGGAACATCCGTAAAATGGCCAATTCCAAAAGTTCATCCCAGAGCATTGCATTTTTTTTCGGAACATCCGTAAAAATGGTTAATTCCAAAAGGTAATCCCAGAGATTTGCATTATTTCGTAATCATCCATCTTGACGAATAATGGATGCAATCAGTAGTGAAAGTCTTCACTGATCCCAAGAAGCTCCCGAAACGGTCAACCGAAAGATCCGGACCATACTTCGCAATTCATTAATAACCGAATTGCCTGTGCAATCAATTGTTCAAGTCTTCTACGACCCGCAAATGCTCCCGAAAGGGGCCGATACCACCAAAGTATTCCAGAGAATTGCTATTTTATTCATAACCATTCATACGGGCAAATTGTGTACGCAATAAATTGTTTAAGTCTTCTGAGATGACCACAAACGGCCCTCCGGGAAATCCAAAGCAGTCGTAAAAGTGGCCAATTCCAAGTTCATCTCAAAGCAAATTTTAGAAACTGTTTATATCATCGAATGGATTATGCAATCAATAGTGAAAGTCTATTGTGGCCCGAAATGACCACAATACGGTCCTCAAGAAACCCGAAACATCCGTAAAATAGGTTAATCCAAAAATGTTATCCCAGAACTGAGCATTTTTGTTAGCATTCACGTAGTAACGGTGAATTATATGTGGAGTAAATAGTGAAAGTCCTCTGTGACCTACCAAAAGTTAATCACATTCGATTTTTTAGACATTAACATTAACATTGTTAGGGGCTCCCCGGGAAATATGGAACACCCGCAAAAATTAGGAATTTTAGAGGTTTATCCCACAGCTCCAAATTTTATTTCGAAAACATCCATAGCGAAGAAGTGATTGTGTAATCAATAGGGGAAGGCGAAGAGACTTGATCACCCCCTGTTTTATCGAGAACTAGAGAAGTTTCGTTCTAGCGTTTTTTCAAGTATAGATCCTCTACACAAATGACCTTTATATGGTGAGCTGTTTTCTGGATCGACAAACCTTATTCAGGCCGGTTTGTATGTTTTGACTTTCCCAAAGATTTTTTTTTTGGCCACGCAAAATTTGAACAACTTTTCATAAAAATGACGAAATGCTTTCGTTTTTAACAGCACAAAGCCATAAATATGCTAAATGATATGTACTAATGAAAATGTCAACATTCCATCACAGTTTTAGGATATTAGGATTTGAAGCTATTGCCTCAATATGGGAACAATTGATCCCCCATTAGTTTGTTTATTTTATTTCGTCAACCAACGTAGAATAGTTCATATGCATATACATGTTTGTTTTTGTAATGCTTAAGTATGATTAAATAATAGATTTGTTTTTAGTAAAGTGATGTGTAATTTTGATTTGAATTTATATTGCTGAATTTGTAATGTTTGTTCTTTGAAAATATTGTCTAATGTTATGCCGAGACATTGTTAAGTCAATAGTTTCGCAGTGTTGATTGTAAACAGCTATCATTCGGTTGAGAGGCCCAAGAAGCCGAGAAGGTATGTAAAAATTAAATTTCGATAATTCTTAGAGAGTCTGTGTGGAAATCGCGTATGTTTATTTATTTTTGGTTGTGATACATCCTAAATCAGAAAAAGGGATCAAGTCAACCCAGTCTCCACTAGTAGTAATTTTTTAGGACGTCTGAATGTGCTCAAAACCGTCCTCCGGGAGATCAGGAATATCAGTGAAAATGGTCCTCCGGAAGTTCGTTCAGAAGCTCCTTCGGTAATCTTTCGGAAGTTCATCAAGTAATCCCTCGGAAAGTTCTTAAAGGCATTCCTCTAGAAGGTCTTCTGAGAATTCTGAGAGTTCTTCCGCAAATCTCTCCAGAAGTTTATCAAGTAATTCCTCGGGGAGCTCCACCGAGCTTCTTCCGGAAGTTCCTCAAGAAATTCTCAAGGAAGTATGAATCCGGAAGTTCCTCCGTGAATTATTTTTTGGATTGACCACATTCACGGATGTTCCGGATCTTCCGGAGTACCATTACCGTACAGTACCGAAAACTTTAATTATTGATTGCAAACACAATTCGCCAGGATAGGTGGTTACGAAAAAATCGCGATGCTCTGAGATATTCTTTTGGAATTGAGCACTTTAACGAATGAACTGGATCTTCCGGAGGACCGTTTCTTAAGCACTTGGAGGTCACAGAAGACTTTCCCTATTAATTTGCCAGAAGGAAAGGTTACGAAAAAAATCACTGTGCTGAAGTTTTGGGATTGTCCACTTTTACGGATGTTTCAGATCTTCCGAAGGATTGATTCTGCGACATTTGAAGACCACAGAAGACTTCCACTATTGATTGCACCCACAATTCATCAGAATGGATGAATACGAAAAAATTCCTGTGCTCTGGGGTGAACTTTTGGAATGGCCACTTTCACGGATGTTCCGTATCTTCTGGAGGACCGTTTTTGTGGCATTTTGGATGTCACAAAAGATTTTCATTATTGATTGCATCCAAAATTTGCCAGAATATATTATTATGAAAAAAAAAATACAAAGCTCTGGGACGAACTTTTGGAATTGGCCATTTTTACGGATGTTCCAGATCTACCGAAGGACCATTTCTGGAACATTTGGAGGTCACTGAAGACTTTCACTACTTATTGCACGTACAATTTGTCAGAATGGATGCTTACGAAAAAATCACGAAGCTCTGGGATAAACTTTAGAATTGGCCATTTTACGGATGTTCGGGATCTTCCGGAGGACCGTTTCTGGGACATTTTGGGGTCACAGAAGACATTAACTGTTTGTTGCACCCAAAATCTGCCAGAATTAATGGATATCAAAAAATCGCGAAGCTCTGGGACGAACTTTTGGAATTGGCCATTTTACGGATGTTCCGGATCTTCCGGAGAACCATTTCTGGGGCATTTGGAGGTCACAGAAGACATTTACTATTGATTGCACCCACAATTTTCCAGAATGAATAGTTGCGAAAAAAAATCGCAAAGCTCTGGGATGAACTTTTAGAATCGGCTATTTTACGGATGTTCCGGATCTTCCGGAGGATCGTTTCTGGGACATTTGTAGGTCACAGAAGGCTTTAACTATTGATTGCACTTACAATTTTCCAGAATGAATGGTTATTGTTTTGGAATTGGCCACTTTTACGGATGTTCCGGAGGACCGTTTCTGGGACATTTTGGGGTCACAGAAGACTTTAACTGTTTGTTGCATCCACAATTTGCCAGAATGAATGGTTGTCAAAAAATCGCGAAGCTCTGGGATGAACTTTTGGAATTGGCCATTTTACGGATGTTCCGGATCTTCCGGAGAACCATTTCTGGGGCATTTGGAGGTCACAGAAGACATTTACTATTGATTGCACCCACAATTTGCCAGAATTAATGGTTACGAAAAAAACGCGGAGCTCGGGGATTAACTTTTGGAATTGGCCACTTTTACGGATGTTCCGGATCTTCCGGAGGACCGTTTCTGGAACATTTGTAGGTCACAGAAGACATTTACTATTGATTGCACCCACAATTTGCCAGAATGAATGGTTACCAAAAAATCGCGAAGCTCTAGGATGAACTTTTAGAATTGGCCGTTTTACGGATGTTCCGGATCTTCCGGAAGACCGTTTCTGGGTCATTTCGGAGTTACAGAAGACTTTAACTGTTTGTTGCACCCACAATTTGCCAGAATGAATGGTTATAAAAAAAACGCGAAGCTCTGGGGTGAACTTTTGGAATTGGCCACTTTTACGGATGTTCCGGATCTTCCGGAGGACCGTTTCTGGAACATTTGTAGGGCACAGAAGACATTTACTATTGATTGCATCCACAATTTGCCAGATTGAATGGTTTTAAAAAAATCGCGAAGCTCTAGGATGGACTTTTAGAATTGGCCATTTTACGGATGTTCCGGATCTTCCGGAGGACCGTTTTTGGGACATTTTGGGGTCACAGAAGGCTTTAACTGTTTGTTGCATATCTTGGCTGAGCATATGCACAGCATATGTTTCGAAATGGACAAATTAATATGAAATTTGCGAAAAAGAATCCACGTGTCTTGGAGGGACTCGAACCCTCAACCTCCTACTCTCTAAATAGGCGTGATAACCCTTACACAACAAGACCACTTAAAGGTCTCGTTTGCGGAAAAGTCATCAGAATCCGAGTGCCCTCCATGGGGGGGCATGGAGTGCGGTCCTCTCGTTTAATAAACAATGTGCACTCGCTTGGCTGTGGATATACAACAGTAAAGCACATGTGGAGATTGGGCAAATCAAGCATCCGAAAGATATTCAATTTGCAAAAAAGAGAGCTAACCGCGGTGGAGGTTGGTACTTGGATTCTGATGGCTTTTCCGCAAACGAGACCTTTATGTGGTCTTGTTGTGTAGGGTTATCACGCCTATCTAGAAAGTAGGAGGTTGAGGGTTCGAGTCCTCCAAGACACGTGGATTCTTTTTCGCAAATTTCATATCAATTTGTCCATTTCGAAACATATGCTGTGCATATGCACAGCCAAGATATTTAACAAAAAAATGGTTTTCGTACGGCCGAGTTGCCGAATAATATGCAATTAATTGTGTCTGTTGCACCCACAATATTCCAGAATGAATGGTTTTTAAAAAAATCGCGAAGCTCTGGGATGAACTTTTGGAATTGGCCATTTTACGGAAGTTCCGAATCTTCCAGAGGGCTTTACGATGACCGCTCGAGGAATAAATTTGTCCAGAAATGGCATATACAATATAGCAAATACTGTTGGGATCATCAGAGCACATATTTGCAAGCCATTTTATGTTTCATAACACGAAACTCGAAAATTTGGTGCCAAATTGAGAAGCTCAAACAGTACCTCTTTAGCACAGGTTCTCCGGGGACTAGAGTGGTCAATCTGGATAAATTACCCCGTGGGCTTGTTATTGGAACCTACAGCTTTCGTTTGGTGCCTAAAGATCGAAAATCGGTTGAAATTTGAGTTATTGTGATCGAGATGAAATCTTGGGTCCAAATGGACCCCAATGCACAATGTGTAACTTTTTTCTAATACATTAGGAAGGTTAGATTGGATTTGAATTGGCATGGGATTAGAATTAGATTGGTTGTGGATTGAATTGAATTTTATTGGAACGTGAATGGCATGTTACTGAAATTTTAGTGATTGGAATGTGATTGAAATTTGTTGAAATTGTATTTGATCGTGATTGGATTGGGATTGGAAGTGGATATGAATTGCATTGGAATCGAATTTTCACAGTTCGTACAGGAATTCTTTGGACGCTTATTCCGGAATTTCTCCGGAAGTCTCTCCCGGAGTTCCTGGGAAGTTTATTCTGGAGTTCTTCCAGAAGTTCCCACGGAAATTTCTCCGGATGTTTCCTCCGGAAGCTTCCCCTGAATTCCTCCATAAGTTCCTCCCAGAATTTATCTGGAAGCTCCTCCCGGAATTCCTCTGGAAGTTCCTCTCGTAATTGCTTCGGAAGTTCCTCCAGAAAATAGAATTGGATTGTTCCAAGTTCAAGTTCCTCCGAAAATTCCTCTGGAAGTTCCTCCAGGAATTCCTCAGGAAGTTCCTCCAGGAATTTCTCAGGAAGTTCCTCCGGGAATTCTTCCGGAAGTTCCTCCCTGAAATCCTCCGAAGTTCGCAGTTCAAGATCCTCCCAGAATTCCTCCGGAAGTGCCTCCCGGAATTCCTCCGAAGTTCGCAGTTCAAGATCATCCCAGAATTTCTCCAACAGTTCTTCCCGGGATTCCTCTGGAAGTTCCTCCTGGAATTCCTCTAGAAATTCCTCCGGAAGTTCCTACCGAAATTCCACCTAAAGTTCCTCCAAGAATTGCTCCGGAAGCTCCACCCGGAATTCAATCGGATGTTCCTCCTGGAATTTCTGCGGAAGTTCCTCCCGGAATTCCAACTGAAGTTTCTCCCGGAACTCCTCTGGAAGTTCCTCTCAAAATTCCTCCAAAAGTTCCTACGGAAGTTCCTACCGAAATTCCTCCGGAAGTGCCTCCTGGAATTCCTCCAGAGTTCCAAATTCAAGTTTCTCCCAGAATTCCTCCGAAAGTTCTTCTCGGATTTCCTCCGGAAGTTCCTCCCGAATTACTCCTGAAATTCCTTCAGGAAGTACTTTCCGAATTCCACCGGAAGTTCCTTCAAGCATTGCTCCGGAAGCTCAACCCGGAGTTCCGAAGTTCCTCCTGGAATTCCTGTAGAAGTTTCTTCCGGAATTCTTTGAAAAGTTCCTTCCGGAATTCCTCTGAAAGTTTCTCCCGGAATTCCTCCGGGAATACCTCCGGATGTTTCTCCCGGAGTTCCTCCGGAAATTCCTCCCAGAGTTCTTCCACAAATTTCTCCCAAAGTTCTTCCGCAAATTCCTCAAGGAAATTCTCTGTAAAATCCTCCAGGAATTCCTTCGGAAGTTCCCTTACGAGTTTCTCCGGAAATTCCTCCCCGAATTTCAAAGTCCCTCTTCGAGTTACGAAGTTCTTTCAGGAATTCCGAAGTTCCTCCCGGCATTCCTCCGGAAGTTTCTCCATGAATTCCTCATCCCGAAATTCCTCAGGAAACCTCTACAGTAATTGCTCCGGAAGTTCCACACGGAATTCAACCGGAAGTTGCTCCAGATGTTCCTCCCGGAATACCTCCGGATGTTTCTCCCAGAGTTCCTCTGAAAATTCCTCCCGGAGTTCTTCCGGAGTTCCTTCGCAATATCCTCCAGGAAATCCTCTGGAAGTTCCTCCAGGAATTTCTCAGAAGGTTTCTCCCGGAATTCCTCAGAAAGCTTCTCCAGGAGCTGCTCCGAAAGTTCAACCCGGTATTAAACCGTAAGTTCCTCCGGATGTTCCTTCCGGAATTCCTCCGGTAATTCCTCCTGGAGTTCCTTCTGGAAATTCCTTCCAGGTAGTCCTTCAGAAGTTCCTCCAGAAATTCCTTCAGAAGTTCCTCCAGGAATTTCTCCGGAAGTTCCTCCAGGAATTTCTCCGATTGCTCCTCCAGAAATTCCTTCGTAAATTACTCCGTAGTTCCTTCCGGAATTCCCCCAGAAGTTGCTCCAGAAATTCCATAAAAAATTTCTTCAGGAATTCCTCCGAAGTTATGCAAGAGTTTCTTCCGGAAGTTTTCAAAGCATTTTTACGGAAGTTCTTCCGAAAGTTCCTACAGGAATTCCTCCTAAAGCTCCTCCAGAAATTTCTCCGGAATTTCTTCAAGGAATTCCTTCGGAAGTTCCTCAATGGATTGCTCCGGAAGTTCCTCTAGGAGTTCCTCCATGTATGCCTTTTGGAATTATTCCGGAAAGTCCTCCTTGAGTTCCTTTTGAAAGTCTTCAATGTATTCTTCCTGAAATGTTTTCGAACGTTTTTTTTTCCTTTTTCAATCTGTGGATTTTCCATAGGAAATCGTTCAAAATTTTTCTAGAAATGTTTCTGAGAATCTGTCAATGAATTCCACTGAAAGTTTCTTCAAAATTTCAAGCGTGAATTCTTCCGAAAACATCCCCAGATTTTTTAAGATATGCTCCCTCGGAAATTCTATCAGTAATTCCGCAATCAATGCCTCTGAGAAGTTCTTTAAAAGTTCTCTCTGGAGTTCCTCCAGAAAATACCCTAAAACTTTTTTTAAATTACTTCTCCAACTCAACAAACATTACCTACTCAATCACAGAATTTCCCGTCGAAAATCTCAGAAAAAATCTCCAGATAGTGGAGGTATTTTTAAATAAGGTTCATATGAGTTTTTCATAAAAACTCCGACTCTGAAATTCTTGAAGGAATATCTACTGGCGTTATAGGAGCATTCCCATCACTTTCTGCTCCTGGGTATTCCACCAGAAGAATTGAAAGCAACAGTGTTGTACAACAACACCACACACAATGCAACTTGGTTGTACAACATTTGACTCCGCCCACCACAAGTCGGAGCAAAATCAAACTGTTTTGATTTCATCCGACCAACTTTGCAACTTTGAAACCGTCCGTCCGATAGTCGTACAACTTCCCCACAGACGATCCGACAATACTCCGACTCAACCAAGTTTCCTGGGGGTGGAGCCAAAGTTGTACAACACATCGGAGTTGTTGTTGTACAACACATGCAGGAATAACTTTTTCGTACACCCAACTGGCGGTTGTTAGATTTTCTAACAATTCTGTATAAGAATCTACCAAAACCTGTATAACTGGGTATATGCGAAATTGCTAGATTCTTATACAAATATTGTATAAGAATATAATAATTTTGTAAGCTTTTCTTTCATTTTTTGTATAAAATCTAACAATTTCGCATATACCCAGCTCTTATACAGGTTTTGGTAGATTCTTACACAGAATTGTTAGAAAATCTATCAACCGCCGGTTGGGTGTACTGAATCTCCTGAGCAATAGAATATTTCAGCACGCAGTCAATGCCTTCGTCAAAAATGTTTTTCTAATGAAAAACTGGAATAATAATTAAACAGTCAGTCATGTGTTCTAACGAGTCAAATTCTGGTTTAAAATGGACAATAAATTCACATCACTAAAGCATTGCTACCGTCGACTCTGTACTTAAATAAAATAGATACCGTACAAGTAATTGCTTTCTTTAGTCGAACAATTGATGCCGGGATAAAACCCACTCATTAGATAATTCAGTTTTAGTTGAGCTGGCAGCTTTTGATCCTCAAAAGCTCAAAGCAGCTTCGAGTACTTTCCTCCATCCATCCGCATATTCACTTCAGTCTTGTGTGGACTAACTCAATCAACGGCGGCGCTGACGTGACGGACTGCTCGCACTTGCTGTGTGGTCGGTCGGAACAAAGAAGACACAGAGAAAGGACGATACCTTTTGCTTCCAGCTAAAGTATCCAAACTTACCCTCATCCGGCGAACGTGGTGTAAGAATGGGAACCCGAGAAGTAGCTTTGCAGGAAATCCGTCAAATGAGACCGGCTACTGTTCTCTGCTGGTGGGTGGGTGACCGTTTGGAGGGATGGGCTTTACTTTCCTACTTGTCATTGGCAGCGGAAAACTTTCTCCGAAGGATCGGGATTAGAACGGATTAGGGAAGATGAAAGTCAGAGCCATTTTTCATCGCCGAATATGGAAGTTTTATAAAACATTGATCGATGGGTATCAAATTTTCAAGTCAATGTACTGCGTTGTTCCGAAGTGTAACAACAACCTTGATTAAAATTCGATTACCGGAATCGGCTTACAAGTTTAATATCCAGAAAATTATGTTACCCTCATTGTACCTGCGAAAGTCAAAAGTTGGATTTTACTAAGCAAAAACACTGTGGTTCGTAAAATAGCAAATTGCTAATATTGGTGAAAAAGTTTCCTTCTGAATCGTGCCATAATTTTAAATTCAAATTAAATTAAACACTTGTTTCGTTTATTTCGTCGGAAAGCCACAACGACGTTAACAAAATATGAATGGATTTACACTTATCGAGGTCGAAAAAATAACGCCATTAGGACTTACGGAGGCCACAATCTTTGGATGAAAATCAAGAGTAACATTAGAAAAAAAGCATACATCGCAAAGCTCGAATTTCTTTCGGATGTCAAACGATTCTTAGAAACGTGCACAATTGGAGTGCCAATCTTCAAGCTGGAGGGTGTTCATTAATTGTAATTGTATAGATTGCATTCTATCGCCTTTCTCGAGCAACAAAGCTTTTTTAGTACATTACAATTATGAAGCAGCGAGTTATCTTTTCATTCAAATTATGCGGGCCAACTAATGAGATTGAAAAAGGGAACTAACAACTGCTAGTCGCATCGGTTTAATAAATATCCCTAATAAATATTAAAAAAAAAGATTCAATAGGTTAAATTAATAATTCAATAAAGAACATAATCGGTGTACAAAACCTTAAAGTGAATTACAATACATTCGAAAAAGTTGGTAGACATCTGCTGTTCAAACCATCCTCATCTGTGGGCGATTCATTGATGTAGGTTGACTGTAAAATCCATCGTCAAATATAGTTTAGCATCATACTATTCAAGGCAGTCATCTACTTGATAGAACTATGTAATTCCATGATTAGATGGATATCAGTTGCAAAAAGTTAATCCGAATGAGATTATTAACAATGGGTCCTCCCCCCCTTCCATCCCATGCTGTAATCTTTCGACTTCCCGTCGTTACCGGCGACAGGAATGGAAACTTTTGTTCAACTTATATTCCTGGTGCCTTTTCCGGATCCACTCGGGCGTTGTTGGTGTCGTCGTCAGTAACAGCCGACGAAAGCGGAAATGATTTTACACCCGCCTCGGCTGGTTCTTTTAGAGTTCGGAGTGAAAGTGATTGTCATTATCGTTCTCTTTGCCGTTGTCGCCGACGTCGTCGTCAGGCAGAGACCGAGCGAAATGTTATTTAATTAAAATTACATTCAAAAGTTAAATTCTGAGTGCCAGTGAGCATTCCTTTCGTTTCGCCGAGGGACAATGAATTTCCGTTTATGTTTTTTTTTTGCATTTCCGATTTCCTATAGACATCACAGGAGAGATGGGCTGGGAGGCGCAAAAGGCGATTTTAACGGTTCTGAGGTAAAAGTCTTCTCAGGTTCATTAAATTGTGAAGGTCTAATTTACCATGCTTACCAACAGTGGCTTATTTCATGTTGCTGCCCGTCGACATTTAAAGTGTTTTTTTAAGAACCATGTAACGATTGAGATGAAATTTACAGAAATTTTCATTCTCACCCAAATGAAGATGCCCCTTAGATTTGACAACTTCTTGTTTCCAGGGTCAGTGAACAGGTGCTACCTGTGAGGCCTGCCAAAAATGTGTTTGACAGTGGACTCTGCACCCTTATCTGGTATACGTCTGACGAGAGGGGTAAACATTAACTTAAAAATTGCACATCTCCGGCGTTTCTGAGCCGATTTGTATATTTTTTTATATCTTTTAACCAGATAGGTTCCAAGGTTATGACTCAAATTTAAGATTGGACACTTGGGCCCGGAGTTATTATTAATGTATTCAGCGTACGATTTCTTCACGTGTTTCTCTTGAAAAATGAGCTTTACAGATCAACGCTTTCAAAAATTATGCTCAAAATACTATAATTTCATAAAGTGTACAGGAAAAAATACATTTTTGGCACTTATACCCATCTGATTTTCTCGCAACAAGTTTTATACGACGAGGATTTCAGCATTTAATACAAAGAAACGTGAATGGTGTGACATATGACCCTATTAGTGCTCTTTTTGACTTTTCTTATAAAAAATTACCACGAATTAGACATTTTTTCAAATGGCTCTAACTTGGAAATGTGAAAGTATGTGCAAACTTTTTCGACGCTCCCTAAAAGGTCTGATGGTACTCTAAAACGTGATACATGTAAAGTAGCGGCGACATGTGGCGACAAAAGACATTTTTCATTGTCAAAATCGTCAAATTTTCAGAAATTTTCTGTCATGTGGCTAAAAACAACAAAAGCATTTCTAATGAATGTAAAATGTGCTATGGGAAGGTTTTAGTATGACTATTAATGTAACTCAGCGGTTCTCAACCTGGGGTACATGTACCCCTGGGGGTACTTTCGCTGACCCTAGGGGGTATCTCGAACAAAAATTCGTAATGGCGGACAAATAACAATTTCAATTGAAATTTATTGATAAAGTTTTGGTAATAAAAAAAAATACACTTTTTATTTCAAAACTTTGTTTTGTACATAATATGCAAAGCGATTAGTAAATCCAATACAATCATGCCCTTCACAACCAGCACAGCCTTCTTCCAAGCAGCTCGAAGGCCTCCTTACAAGAGACGTGGAGGACTCCTTTCAAGATATTCAGAAGCCTTTTTTTTTTCGAAAAGTTCAGAAGCTTGGTAACCTCGTTTCAATTGGCCTGGAAGCCTCCTCCCAAGAAGCATGGACGCCTCCTTTCAAGAGGCCTGGAAGCCTCCTTTCAAGAGGCCTGGAAGCCTCCTTTCAAGAGGCCTGGAAGCCTCCTTTCAAGAGGCCTGGAAGCCTCCTTTCAAGAGGCCTGGAAGCCTCCTTTCAGGAGGCCTGGAAGCCTCCTTTCAAGAGGCCTGGAAGCCTCCTTTCAAGAGGCCTGGAAGCCTCCTTTCAAGAGGCCTGGAAGCCTCCTTTCAAGAGGCCTGGAAGCCTCCTTTCAAGAGGCCTGGAAGCCTCCTTTCAAGAGGCCTGGAAGCCTCCTTTCAAGAGGCCTGGAAGCCTCCTTTCAAGAGGCCTGGAAGCCTCCTTTCAAGAGGCCTGGAAGCCTCCTTTCAAGAGGCCTGGAAGCCTCCTTTCAAGAGGCCTGGAAGCCTCCTTTCAAGAGGCCTGGAAGCCTCCTTTCAAGAGGCCTGGAAGCCTCCTTTCAAGAGGCCTGGAAGCCTCCTTTCAAGAGACCTGGAAGCCTCATTTCAAGAGGCCTGGAAGCCTCCTTTCAAGAGGCCTGCAAGCCTCCTTTAAGAGGCCTGGAAGCCTCCTTTCAAGTGGCCTGGCAGCCTCCTCCCAAGACGCCTCGCAGCCCCCTTTCAAGAGGCCTGGAAGCCTCCTTTCAAGAGGCCTGGAAGCCTCCTTTCAAGAGGCCTGGAAGCCTCCTTTCAAGAGGCCTGGAAGTCTCCTTTCAAGAGGCCTGGATGCCTCCTTTCAAGAGACCTGGAAGCCTCCTTTCAAAAGGCCTGGAAGCCTCCTTTCAAGAGGCCTGGAAGCCACGTCTCAAGAGGCCTGGAAGCCTCCTCTCAAGAGGCCTGGAAGCCTCCTCTCAAGAGGCCTGGAAGCCTCCTTTCATACAAATGATTTTTTCGTGAGGAGAAGGGCCGTTTGGCTGAATATTATTCGGCCGAATGCCATTTGGTCGATGGCCACTAGACCGAAAGTTGTTTAGCCGAAAGGGTCATTTGGACGAAAGGGTCATCTGGCCGAATAGGACATTCGGCCAATAGGTCATTTGAAAAGTGAAAAATGAGGTGTGAAAGTGAGACGTCTCACTTCTCACTACTTATTTCCCATTTCTCACTGTGAGAGTGAGTAATGTGACGTGAGAAGTGAGGCGTCTCACTAGTCACTTCTCACTTTTCACTTCTCACAGTGAGAAGTGAGAGATGAAAGTGAGAAGTGAGACGTCTCACTACTCCCATCTCTTTTCCCACTTCTCACGCTGAAAAGTGAGTAGTGTGAAGTGAGTAGTAAGACGTCTCACTACTCACTTCGCGCCTATCGCTTTTGACAATGAGAAGTGATAAATGGGGAGTGAGAAAGAAGACGTCTCACTTCTCTTTCCTCATTTATCACTTCTCACTGTGAGAAGTGAGGAGCGCGAAGTGAGTAGTGATACGTCCTACTACTCACTCCTGCTTCAAATTTTTCACAGCGAGAAGTGTTTTACTTCTTACTGTAGAAAGTTAGAAGCGCGAAGTGAATAGTTAGACGTCCCAACAAACAATTTAAGCTTAATAAGCTAGTTTTTTGGTGAAAAATACTGTTTTTAGTTTAGTTTGGCAATAAACGCTCTATTAGCTCCCAATGTTTGTTGGGGTCTCACTACTCACTTTTTACAGTGTCTCACTTCTCACGTCTCACGTAATTTTGGCTCACGAAAACGTTCCGCGTCTTAAGCGAAATACGATTGATGGCGAACTCGAAATTCTTTTTGAAATTCCTTCGAAATTGCCTTCAAAAATTTCACCAGGAGTTCCTCAGGCAGTTTGTTCAAGAATTTCCGATGGAAAGAAAGAAAGTCCCGATGGACTTTCAGAAGGTATTTTCGAAGGAATTACTAAAACAATATCTGTGGAAATTTTAAGAAGTTTATGTATTTCCAAAGGAGTGCAATTGTAATTCTAAAATAATTTCAGATTAGGATAACAAAGATAATATAATAGGATTTTTTTTAGGTTTCATAGAAACAACCCTTTAAATTCCTGAAAATTCCCACATTTTCTGAAATATTGATGCCGGGTGAATTACTTATGTTGCGTTTCAATTCCTGAATGAAATTCAAATTAAACTTTAAAGTAATAGTTCGAAAATAAAAAAAATCATTCGGTCTTAAGAATCAGAATCGCAAAAATTTGTACAATTTGGAGAACCTAGAATATTTGCATCAGACAATTTTCAACGGTGGTAGATCATTTGGCATAAAGTCGTTTGGTATAACGCCGTTTGGAATAAAGGTAGTTTGGCATAACTGCTGTTTGGCATAATGGCCGTTTAGCATAGGTGTCATTTGGCATAATAGTTGTGTAATCACCGATTTTGGAGCTTATGCATAATATGTTCAATTATTTATAATTATTGTCAATTTAACATTATGAGAGAGATGTTTTCAATTATTTTTTAAAATAAAGTTCAGATCAGAAATTATCTGCCTATTTCACCTTCTTTAAATGAATGCGTTGAGAGTTGATAATGTCTTCTTTTAATGAACGCAAATACGCTTGATATAAAGCGATTTTTTCCGAAAATTTCCTCCAGCTCCCCGCATTGAGGATGAGAATTTAGATGGGCAAAACGGATCACTTTGTTGAACGGATCAGATCTGGCTCATTCAGTCTAATGATCCAGATCTTTCATACGGATCGAATCTTTGGATCAAAAAGTAGTGAGAATGAAAAATGGTAAAACGGTTGTCATTCAAGACCACAGTCTTACCCGAACAGACAATATTTTCACCCAGATCTCACTCACAAAAATATATAACATGTCTAGTGAACCTACAATAAACTTTTTATTTTGTCATTTTCTTACAAAAGGTTAGATAATTTGTAGATCTGGTGAACCGGATCTTTCAAAAAGTGAGCTTCGAATCATTCATTCACTTCAAAGATCCGGATCATTTCAACGGTTCCGGATCTGAACGCCCATCTCTAGATGAGAACGTGCTTCGAAATTCTCACCTCAGCTTAAACAGTCTTCAAAGGTAGCACATGATATGTAATGAGAGTTTTTGGACCGAGAACTATTCGTTCTATACTGTTTTCAAACAGTTCGAGTTTGATGAAACGAATCGCGAGTCCAACACGGTGATCCTTGTAAAAGGGTATTTTTCGAAGTAAGGATCAACGATAAAAACTCTTGTAATTGTGTTATTTACTCAACTGGAGTCGCCCTGCTATTGAATAAGTCGTAAAACAAGTAGTAATCATTCACATCAATTATAAATAAATTTCTATTGGTTATTTTTTTTTCACTGAAATAAACTATAAACTTGAAAAGGACTACTTGGGGTACTGGCTCATTCAGGGTAATGGCGTTCTGGGTAGTAGCCTTTGGGGTAATGGCATTATGGGTAATGGATATATGGGTAGTGTCATAGAGTCTAAATGGTTCGTTCTTCCAAATAGGAATTTGCTTGGTTTAAGGCACGGGAAGATATTTTCCTTTTTTTCAAAGGATGCATTTTTCCGGCAGACGGCAAGAGATGATATGATTTCTTCCTTCAATTAGGGCATTTTCTCGGCTTATAGAAAAGGGAGTAATGATCCCTTCTTTCAAAGGATGCATTTGCCCAGCAGAAGCCAGAGAGGATATGACTCCTTCTTTCAATTCAAGCATTTGGTTCGCTCGGTTCAATGCAAGGGAAGATATGATCCTTTCTCAGAAACCATTTGCTCAAGTTTTCTGGCTTTCCTTTACAGAAAAAATCAGAAGGGTTATATACAAGATACGACCGCCCGACGTAAACTACGTAAAGCAGATCATAAGATAATAATTAATTTGATTAAAATTTTGACTTTTTGCTTCCCTATGCTTGAATGATAACATTTGCTGTTTTGATGAACCTCCTAAATTTTCAACTGAAGTGGTTGTAATTTAACTGAGTACGAGCAGTTTCAGGTTTGTATGGAAATCGCCCCGTATGTGAAAGATCGCTTCGTGAGGCGGCTCATTAACTATTTAGGGGGAGATCTCCCAGCGCAGGAGACCTCCCAATGCCGGACACTTCTTAAAACGATACTTGCAGAGCTCGCTCCTTCAACTTATTAAGTACAAAAAGAAGCTATTGAAAAGGCTTTTTACGGCATGGGATATCAGATCTTGGTGTGGTAAGCTTTGTACAAAATTTGAAATTGAATAAAAATGCTAAAAATATTGATGTTTTGATAATGATGATTTGTTAGATGTACCATGTAATTGTGGTGTTCGATCATTGAGATTTTTTATAGCCATTTTTTACACCTGTTTTGTTACACTTACTTCAATTCATTTGTTTCTTCTTGCTGAGAAAGCCACAGAAATTAGCAGAAACAAAAATTGAAGAGGACATTCAAAAAGGTGAGAATTTGGATTGAGATGTGAAAAATTTAGTTGAAGAGTCAAATAAGCTCTACTAACAATGTTTAATATTTACAGCTTGAAGCACGTAAAAATATGATTATTCTGAATGATGCCTTTACTCATGTAACAGGAACTTAGTCACATTTGAACAATAATTGAACATTTGATGCAATAGTGTCCGGTACTAATGGCGGTAAGCTCCAACGAGGATAATATTAGTTTTAATACGGATTTCAGATAATCCAGTATTGAAGTGCACAAAAGTCAGTATTAAAATATAAGAACGCAGCCACTTTATGTGTAGAACACAAGAGAGTACGAACGTATGTGTGTCAGAATGCCAAATCTAAATTTGTTCCAAACTTTCCAAAACGCTCAATTTTAAAAAATATTTAGTTATATTTTTCTTTCGGTATAAATATGTATTTCAGAATATTTATTTTTGTTTTCAATTGAGATTTTAATAATGAGTCAAGTAATGAGTACAGTTTCCTGTTTTGCGTTAAATATTTATGAACAATTGAACGGAATAAATGTCAACTTGGACAATATTTATCCCTACGGTACTTTACGATTGTACCGCTAGATTTTTTTGAACTGTTTTGTTTATTAGCATCGGATGTGATTTTTCAATTCTCATCTTTTCAACAAAATTAAAGTAAAAAAAAAGCGTTTAAAAGTTATTTTTTTCTCTCGGAGGAAGCAAATTTTGTTAAAAAAGGAAGAGCTAAAGAAAAAGTGTGTTGCAGGTGAGTGAATTTTATAAATTTCATTACCCATGTACGAATCATATTGCACGATGCCTGAGTGAATTTCCTAAAACATACATAAACAAATAATCACAGGAGACTTGTGGAAAAGAACAATTATTTCCCAAAAGTTTACTCAGAATACTAGAAGTTATGAATAAATCCACTCAAGCGTCGTGTGAAACGATTTGTACTATGGCATGTGTGAATGAATTATTCATTGATCCGTAGAGAATTACTTATCATGCAGATTAGATGCTGCGTCCGCGCATCGTGTTTCACTCGATCGATCCAACTTGCTTGGTACGCCCATCGCAGTAATTCCATTTTCATGTTGGGAAAATTATGGTTCTGTTGAAAGCTTATGTGATTCATAATTAGCTCCCTCCATGTACCGTCACTATGTACCCCACCTTCCTTAGACTTCCAGTGTGAGTTCGTCCTTCACGAAGTGGCGTGCCTGCAGGGCATTCATTCATTTATTAAACTTGTTATCAAAACAGATAACACTGAATCAACAATTTGACACCACAATATTCGAGACCGCATCACTCCATCCTCGGTTGCGCCCCACGCTCGTCAAGTCTTTCTGCATCTGGCCCACCTTACTCGCTGCGCTGCACGCCTTGTACCTGTCGGATTTGAAGCGAACACCATCGTTGCAGGGTTGCTGTATTCTTACAACATGCCCTGCCCAACGTATCGGATGTAGCTAAATACCTTCTACATAATGAGTGCGCCGTAGAGCTCGTGCTTCATCCTTCGCCGCCACACACGGTCTTCTTGTACACCGCCACAGATGGTCCTAAGCACCCGTCTTTCAAATATTCCGAGTGCTAAGTCCTTCTCGAGTATGGTCCAAGTTTTATGCCCGTAGAGCGTTATGAGCGTTTTGTACATGACACATTTGAAGCGGATGTGAATCTTTTTGACCGCAGTTTTTTCTGAAGCCCGTAGTATGCCCGAATTCTACAGGTGGTGGGCGTTCGTATTTCACAACTAACATTATTATCAGCCGTTAGTAAGGATCCAAGATAGACGAATTCATCGACCACCTCAAAGGATCGCCGGCCCGGCTATTGTAACACTGCTTCCCATGCGGGCCCTGTTGCGCTCGGTTCCACAGGCTAGTATTTACTTTCGGTGCATTTACCACCCGTCCAACTTTTTTTGCTTCACGTTTCAGGAGGAAGTAAACAGTTCTGCCACTTTTGCAAATGTTAGGCCAACAATGTCCATGTCATCCATGTCATTTGTAAAAAAAAATCGTACTCTGGCAGACACCTTGTAGCGCAATGTTGAACAACAGGCTTGAAAGTCCATCACCTTGTCTAAGTCCCCGGAGCGATTCGAACGAATTTGAGTGTTCGTACACCATTCAGCCTGGTAAGCTTCCCAGGGAAGCTGCTCTAGTCCATAATCATCCATAGCTTTATGCGATTTATACTGTTGTATGCCGCCCATCTAGTCGATAAAAATATGGTGCATTGGAGCCTGGTATTCATGGATTTTTTGGAGAATTTGCCGTACAGTAAAGATCTGGGATATCACATTGTAGGCGACATTAACCCTTATCCGGTATACGTCTGACGGTAGGGATGAAAATTAACATAAAAAATTTAATATCTATGGTTTTTCTGAGCCGATTCAAATGATTTTTTCTCAGAAGAACCGGATAGGTTCCTAGATTATGATTATTGAATCAAAATTAGGATTGGCCACTTGATCCCGGAGTTATTCCGGGTTGCACAGAATTCCGAAACCGACTACAAGGGAGTATATCCCGTGATGGTCAAATTGAAAAGAAAATTCCAAATATGACTTGCGATGACTTTCCATTATTTTGCTATCAGAAGTCGAGGCGGTCGTCGGTACCGTTCATCGTTGATCACGGAATGTTTTGGGTGCAGTTTAACCATCACCAGATATACGAATGCAGGAATGGTAAACTGGGTTAGAAACCTCGCAGTTAATAACTGTGAAAGTGCTCAATGAACACAAAGCTGCCAGGCGGCAATGTCCCAGTGGTGGATGCAATGCCAATGAAGAAGAAGAAGAACTTACAGAAATTCCACGGAAAGAACATTCAGAAATTCCACTTCCTCCGAAATTTCCTTCAACAATTCCTCTGGAAGTTCTTCAAGAAATTCCTCCTTCTTCTACTTCTTCTTCTTCTTTTTGGCATTACATCCCCACACTGGGACAGAACCGCCTCGCAAGCTTAGTGTTCATTAAGCACTTCCACAGTTATTAACTGCGAGGTTTCTAAGCCAGGGAATCCATTTACCATTTTACCGGGAATCGAACCCAGCCACCCTCAGCATGGTCTTGCTTTGTAGCCGTCCGAAAGTTTCTCAACGAATTCCTCCTGAAGTTCCTCCAGAAATTTCTCCAGGAATATCTCCGGAAGTTCCTCCAGGAAATTCCACCGAAAGTTCCTCCTGGAATTCCTCCGAAAGTTTCTCAACGAATTCCTCCTGAAGTTCCAACAGGAATTCCTCCGGAAATTTATCCAGGAATTCCTCCGGAAGTTCCTACAAAAGTTCCTCCGGAAGTTCTTTGACATATTCCTCCGGGAATTCCTATGGAAATTCCTCCTGAAATTCCTCTGGAAGTACCTCCAGGAATTCTTTCAGAAGTTTCCCAAGGAATTCCTCCGCAAGTTCCTCCAGGAACCCCTCCGGATGTTCCTCCAAAAATTCCTCCGGAATTTCCTCCAGAAATTCCTCCGGCAGTTCCTCCAGGAATTCCTCTGGCAGTTCCTCCAAGAATTCCTCCGAAAATTCCTCCGGAAGTTCCTCCGGAAGTTCCTCCAGGAATTCCTCCGGAAGTTTCTTCAGGATTTTCTCCTAAAGTTCTTCCAGGAATCCCTCTGGAAATTTCTCCAGAAGTTCCAACAGATGTTCCTACAAGAGTTTCTCCGGAAGTTCCTCCAGGAATTCATCCGGAAGTTCCTCCAGGAATTCATCCGGAAGTTCCTCGAGATATTCTTCCGGAAATTCCTCTGGATGTTCCTCCAGGAATTCTTTCTGAAGTTTCTCAAGGAATTCCTCCGCAAGTTCCTCCAGGAACCTTCCGGAAGTTCCTCCAGGAATTGCTCCGGAAGTTGCTCCAGGAATTCCTCCGAAGGTTGCGCTAAGAATTCCTCTGGAAGTTCCACTAGGAATTCCACCAGAAGTTCCTCCAGGAATTCTTTCGGAGGTTTCTCAAGGAATTCCTCTGCAAGTTCCTCACGGAATCCCTCCGGAAGGGCTTTGGGACAGTTCGTCGAATGACATTTCGTCGAATGACGTTTAGTCGAATGACATTTAGTCGAAAGTACATTTGGTCGAATGGACATTTAGTCGAATGGACATTTAGTCGAATGGAAATTTAGTCAAATGGACATTTAGTCGAACGGACATTTAGTCGAACGGACATTTAGTCGAAAGGACATTAAGTCGAATGAAAATTTAGTCGAATGTTGAAAGTGTGTAGTTGGTAATAGGTAATTGGTTAAATGGATTATTCGTCAATAGATTTTTGGTTGAATTTGAATAAATAATCCACAAGATTCATGGATAAACTGATAGGAGGAATTCAGTCGACGTGAGGAAGTTCAGCGGAAGTGCGGATGAGCGGAAGAAACGAATATGGATGTCAATGAGGATTTTTCACCCGACCTAAAGAAACTTCTGGAGACTCTGGTGTATTATAGAAAATTGAAAACCTACAGAAATAGCAAAATATTAAGTACTGATGGTGAAATACCCTCTATTTTTTCGGCACATTATCAAAAACCAATGACATCAATGTTTCTACTTCATCGTAATCGGCTTTGGAACATTTCGTTGATTGACAGCTAGTCTAATGACATTTGGTCAAATGACATTTCGTCGAAAGGACGTTTAGTCGAAGGGACATTTGGTCGAATGAAAATGGTTTTCTTATTCTTTTCATTGAAACTATTTCTTTCACTCAATATTTATACAATAATTATTTCAGAATGAAATTGTCTTCTAACCATAATTCGTTTATTATTGGCCGAAAATTTAATTCCGACCTAATCTGCCGCTAACCGCAAGTCGAGCACATCTGTATATGGGCCTCCATATACAGATGTGCTCGACTTGCGGTTAGCAGCAGTAATGGTCATATGAATTTCTGGTGAAATGGTGACTGAATTTCTTTTGACCATGTGGTATAGATTCATCGTAGTCGGTTAAAGGGATTCGTCAATATCAATATCCAGTCGGAAATATTCTCGGGATATTCACCGTTTTCGTATTAATTATTCTTTTTATGGACCCATCATTCTTCGGACAATATTGGAGCAATAATTATGTGACTTTTAGAAAACCCGAATAAATCATTTATTTTTTTATTGTTATTGGCTAAAGTTCTTTTCTTTCAAATAGCCATTCGACGGAACGTTGTTAGACTAAATTTACCAAGATTTTCAATTCGAAAACTCGCTTCGACCAAACGTCATTCGACCAAATGTACGAAAATTTTTCATACTAAAATCAGATTTCGACTAAATGTCAATTCGACCAAATGTCCTTTCGACCAAACGTCATTCGACCAAATGTCCTGCGTATCAGGTGGATTAAAAAAACATTTTCGACTAAATGTCCTTTCGACCAAATGTCCATTCGACGTAATGTCATTTCGACCAAATGTCATTCGACTAAATGTCATTCGACGAAATGTCTTTCGACTAAATGGTATAGATTCCTCCGGAAGTTTCTCCAGGAATTCCTCCGGAAGTTCCCTAAGGAATTCCTCCGGAAGTTCCCTAAGGAATTCCTCCGGAAGTTCCTCCAGGAATTCCTCCGGCAGTTCCTCCAGGAATTCCTCTGGCAGTTTCTCCAGGAATTCCTCCCGAAATTTCTCCGGCAGTTCCTCCAGGAATTCCTCCGGCAGTTTCTCCAAGAATTCCTCCGAAAACTCCTCCGGAAGTTCCTCCAGGAATTCCTCCAGAAGTTCCTCCAGGAATTCCTCCGGAAGTTTCTCCAGGAATTCCTCCTGAAGTTCTTCCAAGAATCCCTCTGAAAATTTCTCCAGGAATATCTCCGGAAGATCCTCCAGGAAATTCCACCGGAAGTTCCTCCTGGAATTCCTCCGGAAGTTCCTTGACATATTCCTCCGGGAATTCCTATGGAAATTCCTCCGGAAATTCCTCTGGAAGTACCTCCAGGAATTCTTTCGGAAGTTTCTCAAGGAATTCCTCCGCAAGTTCCTCCAGGAACCCCTACGGATGTTCCTCCAAAAATTCCTCCGGAATTTCCTCCAGGAATTCCTCCGGCAGTTCCTCCAGGAATTCCTCTAGAAATTCTTCCGGCAGTTTCTCCTCTTTCGGAAGTTTCTCAAGGAATTCCTCCGCAAGTTCCTCTAGGAATTCCTCGGGAAGTTCCTCCAGGAATTCCTCTGGAAGTTCCTCCAAAAATTCCTCCGGAATTTCCTCCAGGAATTCCTCCGGCAGTTCCTCCAGGAATTCCTCTAGAAATTCCTCCGGCAGTTCCTCCAAAAATTCCTCCGGCAGTTCCTCCAGGAATTCCTCTGGCAGTTCCTCCAAGAATTCCTCCGGAAGTTCTTCCAGGAATCCCTCTGGAAATTTCTCCAGAAGTTCCAACAGATGTTTCTACAAGAGTTTCGCCGGAAGTTCCTCGAGATATTCTTCTGGAAATTCCTCTGGATGTTTCTCCGGAAATTCCTCTGGAACTTCCTCCGCAAATTCCTCTTTAAGTTCCTCCAGGAATTCTCGCTTAACTTTTCAAAAGGACCTACACACTTAAAATAAATCGCCGACTTCGGTAAAATTTTACCGAAATCTCAACCGCTGAACCACAGATAACAGATATTGAGGCTGGCATCCGAAACGTGTGTAAACATCGGCAACCGTTAATTCAAATGTATTTTAAATTGGGACCGCGTTTAGCAATCGATTGGAGATGGCGCAAGGATCATTGTTATTGAAAACGCAGCCCGAATGCGGCTGTCAAATCCATTGGCTGCGTTCGACGGTTGTTAATCAGCTGCGTCAGTATGTACTGCCGCAATCAGTTGAGTAGATGGCAGTAGTGGGCCAACGTATATCAATTCAAAAGTTTACACAGGATTTTCAATAAAATTTGTTCTAGCTTAAATATCTGTTATCTGTGGCTGAACTGTTCGGTAAATTATTTTACTGATTTTCGGTGATTTTGACAGTTGAGCAATGGAAAAAATTACAAAAAATCTGTAAATTAATTTACCGAACAGTTCAGCGGTTGAGATTTCGGTAAAATTTACCGAATACTGTAAAATGAGCTAAGTGTGTAAGTAACATTTAAGTAAGTAACTTCCGGAAGTTCCTCCAGGAATTTCTCCATAAGTTTCTCCAGGAATTCCTACGGAAGTTGCTCTAAGAAATCCTCTGGAAGTTCCTCTAGGAATTTCACCAGAAGTTCCTCCAGGAATTCTTTCGGAAGTTTCTCAAGGAATTCCTCCGCAAGTTTCTCCAGGAACTCCTCCGGAAGTTCCTTTAGGAATTCCTCCGGAAATTCCTCCAAGAATTCCTCCGGAAGTTCCTCCAAAAATTCCTCCTGCAGTTCCTCCAGGAATTTCTCCCGAAATTCCTCCGGCAGATCCTCCAGCAATTCCTCCGGCAGTTCCTCCAAGAATTCCTCCGGAAGTTCCTTCAGGAATCCCTCCAGAAGTTCCTCCAGGCATTCCTCCGAAAGTTGCTCAACGAATTCCTCCTGAAGTTCTTCCAGAAATCCCCCTGGAAATTTCTCCAGAAGTTCTAACAGATGTTCCTACAAGAGTTTCTCCGGAAGTTCCTCCAGGAATTCATCCGGAAGTTCTTTGAGATATTCTTCCGGAAATTCCTCTGGATTCCTCTGGAACTTCCTCCGCAAACTCCTCTGGAAGTTCCTCCAGGAATTCTTCCGGAAGTTCCTCCAGGAATTCCTCCATAAATTGCTCCAGGAATTCCTCCGGAAGTTGCTCTAAGAATTCCTCTGGAAGTTTCTCTAGGAATTTCTCTGGAAGTTCCTCTAGGAATTCCACCAGAAGTTCCTCCAGGATTTTTTTCTGAAGTTTCTCAAGGAATTCCTCCGCAAGTTCCTCCAGGAATCCCTCCGGAAATTCCTCCAGGAATTCCTCCGGATGTTCCTTTAGGAATTCCTCCGGATGTTCCTTTAGGAATTCTTCCGGAAGTTCCTCCGCAAGTTCCTCCAAGAATTCCTCCGGAAGTTCCTCCAGGAATTCCTCTGGCAGTTCCTCCAAGAATTCCTCCGAAAATCCTCCGGAAGTTCCTCCAGGAATTCCTCCGGAAGTTTCTTCAGGATTTCCTCTTGAAGTTATTCCAGGAATCCCTCTGGAAATTTCTCCAGAAGTTCCAACAGATATTCCTACAAGAGTTTCTCCAGAAGTTCCTCCAGAAATTCATTCGGAAGTTCCTCGAGATATTCTTCGGGAAATTTCCCTGGATGTTCCTCCGAAAATTCCTCTGGAACTTCCTCCGGAAGTTCCTCCAGAAATTCCTCCGGAAGTTCCTTTAAGAATTCCTCCGGAAGTTGCTTTAAGAATTCCTCCGGAAGTTCCTCCAAGAACTCCTCCGGAAGTTCCTCCGACAGTTCCTCCTGGAATTCCTCCAGAAATTCCTCTGGCAGTTTCTCCAGGAATTCTTCCTGAAATTCTTCCAGGAATCCCTCTGGAAATTCCTCCAACAGATGTTCCTAAGAGAGTTTCTTCGGAAGTTCCTTCAGAAATTCCTCCAGAAGTTGCTCTAAGAATTCCTCTAGAAGTTCCTCCAGGATTTTTTTCGGAAGTTTCTCAAGGAATTCCTCTGCAGTTCCTCCAGGAATTCGTCCGGCAGTTCGCCTAGGAGTTCCTCCGGCAGTTTTCCCAGGAATTCCTTTGACAGTTCCGCCAAAAATTCCGCCAGGAATTTCTCCGCAAGTTCCTCCAGTAATTCCTTCAAAAGTTCCTCCGGAATTTTTTACAGCAATTCCTCCGGAAGTTGCTCCAGGAATTTCTCCGGAAGTTCCTCTAAGAATTCCTTAAAAAGTTCCTCTAAGAATTCCTCCAGAAGTTCCATCAGGATTTCCACTGGAAGTTCCTCCATCAGATGTTCGTCCAGCAATTCTTCCGGAAGTTCCTCTAGGAATTCCTTCAGAAGTTCCTTCAAGAGGTCCTCCGGAAGTTCCTCTAGGAATTCCTCCGGGAGTTCCTTTAGGAAATTTTCCGGAAGTTCCTCCTGGAATTCCTCAGAAAGTTCGTCCAGCAATTCTTCCGGAAGTTCCTCTACGAATTCCTCCGAAAGTTTTTCCAGGAATTCCTATTGAAGTTCCTCTAGATATTTCTTCGGAAGTTCCTCTATGAATTCCTTCGGAAGTCCTTAAACGAATTCCTCCGGAAGTTCCTTCAAGACATCCTCTGGAATTCCTGGAGGAAATTCCGGGGGAATTCATGGAGGAACTTTCATGGAAATTCTTGAAAGAGGTTCCTTCAGGAATTCCTGTGGAAGTTCCTCCAGGAATTCCTCCAGAAATTCCTTCAGGAATTCCCCAAGAAGTTTCTCCAGGAATTCTCCCAGAAGATCCTCCAGGAATTCCCTTGGAAGTATCTCATGAATTCCCCCAGAATCCTGGACGAACTCCCAGGGGAATTCCTGGAGGAACTTTCGGAAGAATTCCTGGAGGAACTTCCGGAGGATCTCTTGAAGAAATTTCCGGAGGCATTTCTGGAGGAACTTCCGGAGGAATTCTTGTTGAACCCGGGGAAATACATGGAGGGACTTCCGGTGGAATTTCTGGGTGAACTTTCAGGATAATTCTAGGAATTCCCCTGGAAGTTCCTCCAGGAATTCCCCTGGAAGCTCCCCCAGGAGTTCCTCCGGTAGTTTTCCAGGGGAATTCCTTGAGAAACTTTCTTACGATCTTATGGGAGAATGCGTGGAGAAACTTCTAGATGAACTCCTGAAGGGCCTTCCAGAGAAATTCTTGTAGGAACCTCTGGAGAAATTTATGGAGGAACTTCCAGTGGAATTTCTGGAGGAACTTTCGGAGGAATTCTAGTAGGAACCTCTGGAGAAATTTATGGAGGAATTTTTGGAAGTTCCTCCAGGAATTTCTCCGGAAGTTCCTCCAGGAATTTCTCCGGAAGTTCCTTCAAGAGATCCTCCGAAAGTTCTTCCAGGAATTTCCCTGGAAGTTCTTCCAGGAATTTCCCTGGAAGTTCCTTCAGGAATTTCCCTGGAACTTCCTCCAGGAATTCCCCTGGGAGTTTCTCCAGGGGAATTCCTTGATAAATTTTCAGAGGAATTCTTAGAGGAGATTCATGAGGAATTCATGGAGGAACTGCCAGGGGAATTCCTGGAGGATCTGCTGGGAGAGTTCCTGGAGAAACTCCTAGGGGAATTCCTGAAGGAACTTCCGGAAGAATTCTTGTAGGAACCTTCGGAGAAATTCATGGAGGAATTTCCGGAGAGAGTTCCCAGAAGTGTCACCAGATATTCACTTGGAATTTTTTCCAGGAATTCTTCTTAAAGTTCCTCAAGGAATTCTGCTGAAGAAACTTCCGGAGGAACTTTAAGAAGAATTCCTGGAGGAAATTCCAAGGGAATATCTGGAGACACTTCTGGGGGGACACTTGCGGAGGATTTCTTGAAGGTACTCCCGAAGGAATTCCGGGAGGAACTTCCGGAGGAATTCCTGGAGGAACTTCCGGAGGAATTCCTGGAGGAACTTCCAGAAGTTCCTCCGACAATTCCTCCAGAAGTTCCTCCATGAATTCCTCTGTAAGTTCCTCAAGTAGTTCCTCCAGGAATTCCCCCAGAAGTTCTTCCAGGAATTTCCCTGGAAGTTCCTCCAAGAGTTCCTCCGGAAGTTTCTCCAGGGGAATTCCTGGAGGAGATTCCGGGGGAATTCATGGAGGAACTACAGGGGAATTCTTGGAGGGTCTTTTGAGAGAATTCCTGGAGAAACTTCTGTGGGAAAACTTGAAGGAACTTCCGGAGCAATTCTTGTAGGAACCTTCGGAGAAATTCATGGAGGAACTGCTGGAGAATTGTTGGAGGAATTTCCGGAGAAATTGCTTAAGGAACTTCCGGGAAAATTCCTGTAGGAACTTCCTGGGAATGCCTGGAGGAACTGTCAGGGAAATTCCTGGAGGATCTTCCGGGGGAATTAATAGAGGAACTTTCGGAAGAATTCTTGCAAGAACTTCTGGGGGAATTCCTGGAGGAACTTCCAGTGGAATTCCTGGAGGGACTTACAGTGGAATTCCTGGAGGAAATTCCAGTGGAATTCCTGGAAGGTCTTTCGGGGGAGTTCCTGGAGAAACTTCCGGAGGAAGCCATGAAGGAACTTACGTAGAGATTGCTGGAAGAACTTTCGGACGATTTACTAGAGGATCTGCTGAAGATATTGCTGGAGGAACTTCTGGAGGGAATCCTGGAGGAACAACCAGAGGAATTCTTGAAGGAACCTATGGAGGAATTCCTGGAGAAACTTACGGAGGATTTCCTGGAGGAACTTCCGGAGTAATTCCTAGAGAACTTCCTGGAGGAACTTCCGGAGTAATTAATGAAGGAACTTCCGGCGGTATTGCTGGAGGAACTTCCGGGGGACTACCTGGAGGAACTTCTTGGAACAAATAAAATTATTTTTCAACTATAATGATCAGTAACATAGTTAACGAGTTGTTGGAAACAATTGTTTCGAAAATTAGGTTGATCAAATATTTGAAAATATTTTTGTAATGACATGGTATTTTTTTTAGGTTTTTCAGTATCTGAAAACAATGGCAAGTGCGGACAAAAAACGAGCAAAAAATTTTACGAAGGATGATGTGGAATTACTTACGGAACTAGTGTTCCGTTTCAGGAATGTCATTGAAAACAAAAAGACTGACGGTGTTACAACAAAACAAAAAAATGAAGCATGGATCAAAATTGCAGCTGAGTTTTCAGCTTCAGCGTCACACCCTCGTAATGCCGATCAATTGAAAAACTACTACAAAAACACCAAGTCAACACTGAAAAAAGAACTTGCGAAAGAAAAATCAGATTTGTTTCGTACCGGAGGTGGCGCAGCTACTATGAAGCGGAACCCCGATAATCCAATTTATGCACTGGTACAGCAGGAAGTAACGCCACTGAGTAACCCCTACGACAGCAGCAGCACTTATTTCAACGAGGTTAGTATATAAAACCAGATAACTTTCAATTACATATTAAGACCTAAGTTTCTGATTAGAAAGTTGCGCAAGGAGGATCTTCTTAGGGGCCCCACACATGCTCCGCCGTGTTGTACAACTTTGACTCCGCCCCCAGGAAATTTGTTACGGTCGGAGCCAAGTCGGATCGTCTGTGAGCAAGTTGTACGACTGTTGGACAGTACAACTTGCCCACAAACGCTCCGACTTCACTCCGACCGATCCGGAGTCAAAGTTGTACAACACGTCGGAGCGTGTGGGGCCCTCAGGGGGAGAAGGCGGAGTACTGAAGCCCTACCCCGACATGTGCGACATCTGGATTTGGTTCTAAAATGAAAACATCAGTGTTAATTCTCCACTACCTTTTTGTTATGGCGAGGCAATGTTTATGCACACTTTTGTTTTCGATATTTTATCTAAATCAAACACTCAATCATGCAGCAATATAACGATGTTGTATGCTTGAGATACCTGCTTGATTATAGGGACTAGAAAAAGAATTTATTTGCAGTAACTAACCAACTATAAATATGCTCGCATTAACTATTGCGCCCTAACACCGGTTCTAAGCTTCGATGAAGAGCACACGAGCTTTGTTCACCAGTGATAGGCGTATGGGGCTCTTGGGGGCCCTTTACACTGATTCTGAATGATGTTCTTGTTGTTATGTTGGCAACTTTCATTTTTGTTAAACATTTCAAGTGACTTCAAGGAGTGTTCTCTTCTGAAGCTATTTAATTCGATAACCGTCACCCACAGAGTGCAAACATGCGAGTTTTTTGTTGCTTTTTTATTGGGGGCAAGATTGGGACTGTATTAAATCCGTTTCTAGAACGAATCCAATACATTTCATTTATTGCGTTTTGATTCGCCGTAAAAATCATGAAGCAATAACAATACTTCCGCCTTTGCACTGAAAATGAACTGAACAACCTATACTTTCATTGTTTAATCAACTGCTGTAAAATGAATACATATTTATTTATTTTGTTCCACAGGAACCTCAAGCATCTACCAGTAAAGGTAGTTCTCGGGCGTTCGCTGATTGCTTCGAAGAATTTGTTTCCCTCGGAGGCGATCCGAACGAACTGGGTGATTCGTCGGGTATCGCAGCTGGCGGAGAAGACACTAATCACACTGAAGGTGCCGCTTTCGGGGGGGCAAACACGGGTGATCCCGGCGGTCGCAACAGTACAGGTGCTCCCGGTCCCGGTGAAGGTACTACATCTCTCGGAGGACAAAGTACGGGCGTCGTGCGAAACAATAAACGTCAGCGGATGAATTTCAATACCCTACGAGAATACGTGGGAGAGCTAGGACACCTGAAGAAGAAAAAATATGAGCTCCAATGTAAACTGTTGGAACTGTCGATCAAAAAAATGGAGCGTGAAATCGAAAAACCTGAGGACGATGATATGTTATAGTTTTCTGTAGTCACGAGTATTTGCGTCGGTAAATTTCCTTATTACTTATAATCACAGACCAACAGACATAACACATGGTACATTGCCCGATAAAATTCATAGTAAATAAGTAATCCCGCGTGCTATGTCTATTTGCCAGTGTTATTATTTTATTCCTGTTTTATAAATCTGACCTGCATAAATGTCATGTATTGAAGTATTGCGAAATGAATTCATAATTTGAATGTTCAAAATGCCAATAAAAACCCTGGTTAATCCACCTAGTTGTGTTGGTGCTTTTCTCGTGCGTTAGATATTCCTAAAAATATGAGTTACTGTTTTTAGCGTGTTTTACGCATACAACTTTTGAGCCCATAGTCCAATCTGGCTAATTTATAATAGCAAACAATAAGACAGGATTCCTCGTCGAATGGAGCTTGCGAGTAATTCGACCAGCACTGCTAACAGCGTGTCTAGAAAATTTTGCACACATACAAACGCACATAACAGACATCACCTCAATTCGTCAAGCTGATTCTATTGATATACAACATTATGGATCTCTGAGCCTTATATCAAAATTTCAGAGTGAGTGGTCTTATAGGGTTTACGTATATTGAATATACAAGAAAAGCAAAAACTAGAACCGATATTCATTAAAAACAGCATTTATTTAAAGCATGCAGCTTATGCATTCATGTTGTTTTGCTATCTGTGAAGAGTGTGTGTATATATGTATGTGTGTATGTCAGCCGTCTGTATTTGTAAGTATTTATATGTATGTGCGCGCCTACGGCAATGCATAACAATGTACATTATACTACAAAATGTAACAATGCCATAAAACGATGATTATCCAAAATAATTAGCAATGATGTTGTTACGTGTCATTTGATTGTTCATTTGAGGCGCGTCGAAGTGCTCGTCCGGCTGAACAAACTCTTCGTGTTGAACTGCTGGAGGCATTCTTGTGTTTATGCACACATTATGCAAAACTGCAGTGGCAACAATAGTTACCAGAGCATCTTCGACATTAGATCTTATCTCTAGAAATACAGTTAAAACAAATAAGTCATCAGAATGTTGTCGGATTATGTAAATTAATTCGTACTCATTCCAATAATCGGGAATCTCCTTTTCCAGGCTCCAAAAACACGCTCCACTATGTTTCTTGTTCTGATAAATCCTTTCTGAAATGATTTTTCCGGACCAGTCGTTGGATTCAGCAGTGGTGTAATCAGATATGGAGTGCATCGATACCCTGAATCACCAAGTATAATGTTATGATGATACATTCCCGATTCAAATTCTGCTCGCAATTGTGACAAGCTGAAAACAGTTTGATCGTGGGTAGATCCTGGCCACCTATTTTAAATAAAATTTGCTATATGTACTTGACGATATATTATACGATTAGTTATTGCAATCTACCTTGCGACAATGTTTCTTATTTTCATATCAGCATCACATACGGCCATAGTGTTAATAGAAAACCACCCCTTCCTATTTCGAAATATTTCTGCATTATCTCCTCCTGGTGATATAATAGGGATGTGGCAGCCTATAAATGGGATATATTAAGATTAACTTTCATACACAGAGAAACAGACGTCTCACTTAGAACAAAATGCAATCAAAATCTTCGTCACGGAAACAGTATCGCCCAATGCTAAATGCACTGTGATTGGACAATCGGAAACCAGATGGCGGTAGTGTGCAAACGTCAAACACAAGCAAAATCGATGGAAGCGCCATCGGTGGCCGATCGACCACCTACGAAAAATTGAATCTTCCGTTGAAAAGGTGAACGATGGAACATTGTTGAGTGAGACGTCTGTTTCTCTGTGTTTCATATGTGTGAGTGTTTGTGCGTGTGTTAAATCATTTGATCCAGGCGGTTTCATCACAACGAGTTCAGGCTCACTGGTGACCTCCGATAACGATACCAGCAGAGAAATTCGGAGACGCATCATGGCAGGAAATCGTACGTACTTTGGACTCCGCAAAACGCTTCGCCGCCGTACCAAACTGACTATCTACAAAACGCATATTAGACCTATAGTTTTCTACCGACATGAGACCTGGACGATGCTTGTGGAGTACCGAGTACTATGGTGAGGTGCAGATGGCGGATGGTACTTGGAGGAGGCGAATGAACCACGAGTTGCATCAGTTGTTGGGAGCACCATCCATCGTTCACACCGCGAAAATAGGAAGACTGCGATGGGCCGGGCACGTAACCAGAATGTCGGACAATAATCCGGTGAAAATAGTTCTCGACAACGATCCGACGGGAACAAGAAGGCGAGGTACACAGCGAGTAAGGTGGATCGATCAGGTGGAGGACGATTTGCGGACCCTCCGTAGACTGCGTGGTTGGCGACATGCAGCCATGGACCGAGCTGAATGGAGAAGACGTCTGTGTACTGCACAGGCCACTCCTGCATTAATCTGGTAATAAATAAATAAAACTTTATTTCCGCAAATTCAAATTGTCTTCTTCTTCTTATTGGCATTACATCCCCACAATGGGACAGAGCCACCTCGCAGCTTAGTGTTCATTAGGCACTTCCACAGTTATTAACTGCGAGGTTTCTAAGCCAGGTTACCATTTTTGCATTCGTATATCATGAGGCTAGCACGATGATACTTGTATGCCGAGGGAAGTCGAGACAATTTCCAATCCGAAAATTGGCCTAGACCGGCACCGGGAATCGAACCCAGCCACCCTCAGCATGGTCTTGCTTTGTAGTTGCGCGTCTTACCGCGCTGTTCATACGGGCTATAAACGGATCATTAAATTGTCAAACATTATCATTTTTGTATATCCCAATCCAAAATGACGATTTTGTGCTACCTAAGTTTTTAACCATAAAAAGAGGAGGGTTTGCCTTTGATTTTAATGAAAATTATATGAAAAAAAAACTCTACCATTCTCCGAGACACATGGTTTTCAAAATTAAAAATTCGTCCTGTGTATTTACGGGGAAAATGAATTACATAGAAAGTGGATATACCATCTATAACACCAATTGTGCGTGGGATTCCGCCGAGGCGAAAAAATTTTGTATTTGTCTCCTGCCATTCTTCCTCAGAAGGCATTTTGATAAAACGGTCTGCCAAGGCAGCGATAGCGTGGGAGACCTTCTTCACAATTCTTCCGACCGTCGTTTGATGGATGCCTTCGAGATCACCCACCACTGTTTCGAAGCTCCCGGTGGCATAGTATCGCAAAGCCAATAGAACCTGAATATTGACTGGCACTGGCATATTTCGTGCTGTTGAGTGGTCTAGCGACGACTCAAGTAACCCGGCTAATTCTCGCGACATCTCTTTTGTCAGCCGGAACCTTGCTTCAAAATCGGAATCGTCGTACATAGCAAAAAAATCATGTCTCTCTCTTGTTCGGCGTTTCTTTGGTTCCTCTGGAATGTAACAAGCAGCATCAAGGAAGGAGTAGAACTCATCCTCGGAATCCGTGTCAGATGACGACATTCCGTGAATATCTAAATTTTCCATGTAGGTTGCACAGAACTACGAACTGACGGTTTTACTTTATTCGAAGTTACTAATCCAACTAGCATTGGACGCAGCCATTTTTTCAGGATATCCTAAAAAAATCCAGGGTTTCACCAGAACTTGCTTAACTGGAACTTACCCAGTTCATGAAAAAATCCGAGATTTCTTCCAAGAATTTTAGCAGGTGTTCCAAAAACTTCACTTGTCTCTCTTATCTCTTCATTGGAATAACACCCCCTGGGACATTGCCGTTCCGCAGCGGTGTTCATTCAGAACTTCCACAGTTAAAAACTTCGAGATTTCTAAGCCAAGTTACCATTATGGCACTAGGCTAACACGATAACACTTTCATGCCTAGGAAAGTCGTGACAATCTTCAACCCGACCATTTTCTGCCACCCTCAGCATGGTTTTGCGTTGAAGCCGCGCATCTTACCGCACAGCTAAGGAGGCCCCGGACTTCATTTGTCGCTGCACCTTCTAAAATTCCACTTAAATGTTTATCGGACATTCCAATTGAATTGAATCTGATTTTCTTCCAGGAAGTATTCAAAATGATCCGATAGGTTTTCGTCCACGGTAACCAAGAGGTTTTCAAAATTACACCAGAAATTTAATCGAAATTTCCTTTAAAAAATTCACCATGCATGCCTCAAGGAGTTCAACCAGGACTTCAAACATTCTTCCACAATTTTCACTAGGAATTAGTCGAGAATTTTGCCACCATCTTCTTAAGAAATACATACTATCATTTATTTATTTTCAGACCAATTTCTGTAATTTGTAATTTTATTTATTCAGTTGTACGTGATATTCTAGGTACAGACCATATTTTATGGGGGAGGAAATTATGGTTCCTTCCTTTCAGATTTAAACTTGGTTTTCTTAATAGAAATAAAATGCGCACCTTGAAGATTAAAGAAAATCGGTTTACTTTCAAGTTTATTTTATTCCAATACAAGTAACCTTTTTAATTTTTGTTACACAAACATACAATTATTTCCATTTGAAAATTTTTCTTATTATTTATTCAGTAACAAGTTTTTTTTCGGTGAAAACCATATACCATTTTGACTAATTTAGGCTATGTTTCAGAGCAAAACAAATCTTGTGTCCGCCAGTGTTGCAGTTCTTGCCATCGAAGTGAACAGGGTCAAGATGACATCATCGCCTTGCTTCTGCTGGTAGTCCAGACCAATTTGACCCCGTTTGTTCGTTTGCATCCATGTCAAAATTGTACTTGGCACCTAGCCCGTACTTGGCCTTAGTATGCAGAAAAGTCATCGGATGAGTAACCGTAAGCAAGTTTTATGCGATCTCTTTAGAATTCTGCGAGTCAAATGCAACTTGGTAATTCAACACAGCGGGTGCGGTCACAAATGGCCTGACGAGATCAACATTAGCATCGGCATGGTCTCGTGGAGCGTAAAGCAAATAAAGACTTCAAGAGGCAATACTGAATTCTTGATGACCTCCGAAGTCAAAGTGTAGTCAGTGTTCTATTTCTTGGAGGAGACCATATTCCTTGACCATGCACTTGTTCTTCAGGAAACCGAATAACGTTCCATCGTCCCGGATTGATGCCGGTGTTGAGCTTGGCCCCCGCACGCTGACGAGCCATTTTTTTAATGATGTTTTAATCAGCACAACTTTGTTAACAAATATAAAACTATACTTTTCTTCACTGAACCAGCAAAAATGCCACACTGCTGAGATGAAATCAAGAACTTCGACTGAAATCAAGATAGAACTACTGTTTTTCGGTTTTTAATTACGATCACTCCTTTATTTCTGACCCGGACTGTTTTGTTTTGTTTTTTTCGTTTTTTTTTTCATTTGACATTTCTTGTGCTCTAGTGTGCGTGTAAGCGTTTTTCACGCACGCAGCCAATAATCAAAAATCTACGATTATCTTTAATACACCGAAATCGGCGTATTAAAGTTAATACCCGGATAAAAATCTAGAATAATACCGCTTGGTGCTTATCAAAATCGAGGATGATACTGGATTGGAGTATTATCCTCGTTGGTGCTTACCGCCATAAGAGACATTTTTCTGAACCGTGAAATTTTTCTCCAAAATTCATCGTCGTAAAACGTGTTCAAATGATCAAATATAGCTTGTATCATCAATGGCCATATTTTATGTATAAGGTATGAAAGGAAACATAATCCGGATAGTTAGAGTTTTGTTGTCAAATTGCTTATGGCACTAGAGGATCTCCCCCTAAATAAAATCAACGCGAAGACTTCGAAGAATATTACCTAATCTGTAAGACGGTTGGTGTTGCGAACCGATCGATTTTGTAAGCAAAGTTATAATGAAAACAAAACTGCTCATTATTGATATGTTATTCGTTTACGTGCTCAATTGAATTTCCCACGGTTTAGTATTTCCTTAATAATTTTTCTTGCAAGCAGCAAATTGTTTCGCAACAATCATGATTGATCTCACACCAATTCATTTGTGTTTCGAATTAGCGTAACTCAATATATGAAAATGGTTGGATATGACAATTTAAAATTTTCATTTTATGATTCCGCAGTGATGATGATGTCTTTACTTTCTCCGACTGTTGTGTAACTTTTGAAGTGTTATTTTAAAGGGGTGCTGCATAAATAGTAGAATAATCTTGTTTATAGTTGATAATCAATTTTAATGATCACCTCATGCTTACATCAACATGTCCAGCATCTGTAGTACTTTTTTATAAACACTGCTTTTTTTTGCTCCGACCGCAGTCATTGCTCTGGTTCTATTGTTGTACTTTTTGTGCGAATCACCGCACAAAAGTAGAGCGCAAGAACCAACGGCACCAAACGGCGGTCGTAACGAAACTCTGAAATTTTACTGGGTTGGTAAAGAATTGGAATTTTCAATGTCTTTACATTAATAATCAATAGTTCCAACGGGCTTAAAAAATTGCTGGAGAGTTTCCGATTCGATTGATAATTAAATCCCGAAAATCCATTGAAAAATAAAGGAGCTATTAACGTTTGAAATCTTACATAATTTCGTGACGGTCTCGAATTTGGAAATTTTCATTTGTCACCCTGTATCCGAGTCTTCCCCTTAGACGTAGTTTACGTCAAAAATCCAATGTCAATTTAATTTAATGCTGATCTATCTTGCTGGTAGGTGCGTCAACATTTCAAATGGTACCGTTTTGACTAGAAGCTACTTTATTCTCAATTTGTCACGCTGTACAACTCCGTTCCCAATTATTGCCCATATGAAAGAAACCACGTAACTGAAGGGCTAAACAAATCTTACTTATCCAATACACAGCTCAAAAAAAGTTATGCCGAGTTATGCCAAATGACCATTATGTCAAACGGCCGATATGCCAAACGGCCATTTCGCCAAATGACTTTATGCCAAACGACATTATGCCAAACGACTTTATGCCAAACGGCATTATGCCAAATGACTTTATGCCAAACGGGTACAATCATTTTGAACCGCATATAATACGCAAGGGCTCTAGGGACTTGCATGGACATTAGAGTGATTCAAATTTATGCCCCCCTTTTTTGCCCCCTTATGCTTAAACGATTGCATTTGCCATTTTAATAATCCTCCTATTTTTTTAGCAAATTTGGATGTAATTTGATTGTGCACACGTCATTTGATGTTTGTATGGAAATTACTGTGGAAATCGCTCTTATGCGAAAGGCCGTTCCGTGAGGTGGTCCATGAACTATTTGAATGTAATCAACACGTTGACTAAATAGCATACTTCCTAAGCTGAAAGGCAGTTGTTGTTGCGAAGCTATTTGTCGTTTGAAAGTCAAGTTACAAAAGAAACAAAAATGCTCAATATTGATATTGATGTTATTCTTTTACGTTTACAATTCAGTATTTTCTCAATATCTTTTCTTACAAGCATCAAAACGTTTCGCAACCAAGACGATCCGCTTCCTTGTTAAATTTCCTATGTTGTCAATGTAATCATATATTTTTGGAGCTTAATGGGAAGAGTTGGGAACCGCTTTCCACAAAAGTTACTGTTTTCATAATGCTTTTCATACAAACTTCAAAGTGTTCGTGCTCACTCAAATTACATCCAGATTAGCTAAAAATTTGAGAGAAATATTAAAATGGAAAATGCAATCGTTTAAGCATCGGGGAGCTAAAAAGTCAAAATTTGAATCACTCTAATGGACATGCTGGGTTGATTTTCGTCATGAAGTACTTCTGAATCTGTAAATTTTCCTGTAAAAGAAGTTGGTAGAACGAAACTTTCTACATTAGTTTTGACCCGTACTCCATCTGATCTTGTAAAGAAAAATGATCATCCCTGAAAACATAACAAACTACAGGAAATGGATAAGACAAACGTGAAAGAATTGTGAGAAAGGCTTAGAAGACGCCCGGGAGCCAGCTCATAGTTCTCATGGTTTCTTGATCGCGGCATTCAACATGTTAACCAAAAACGCATACTCCCCAACATTTAATTAGGTTTAGGTTTCCCTAATACAAGTTGCTATACAAATTACTTGTACGTTTATTTAATTAAACGGAAGTGATGAAATTTGTCTAAAAAGTTTAGTCAACAGATGAATCATTGCACAAATGTACCAAGCGTCTCCATATGCTGTTATACTTAACTGAACATTTTTACTGAACATACTTACAGTTCCCATTGTCTGAAAAAAGATTCGCGGGGACATACAGATACCCGTAGAAATTTAACTTCTATGCATGTTCTATGAATATGAATGAATATCTATTCTATGATTGCATGCATGCAAACATGAAAATAACTTCAACGCCGTTAAAGCGACGAAGGAGGTCCTATTTTGTGACCAAAAAATCTCGGAATTTTCCCAATCAATCAACTAACGCCAGTCATCAGTCAATTTTAGAGGTCGTAAACTACAATAGCAACACATAAGTAAGATTTTTTTTCTGATTTTGTCGTCCAATGTAATTAGATGTCTAACAATGTTTGATTTTTCCCACGCTGAAACTCTTCCCTTCCACTTCATACAGAAGCTTGTCGGAAGGAAGGTTGTGCGATTTATATCGTCATCAAACTACCCTTCGCTCGCTTTCAAATCCACTTCTATAACAAAATCTTCATGCCTGCCTGTAATTCTATCATGAAAATGTACGTTTAAGTTTGAAAGATCATATTAGCTTTTCCGAATAATTGTAAAATGCGTTTGACTTCGGTAAAAGTACACTCATCCCATCATTTAAAGTAACAATTTGGTATAGCTGTAATCTTTGGCTATTTCCTTTTTCATTCAACACATACATTTTAGTTGTGAGGAATATAATCCATAATACTTTACCAACTATGATTTCACCATTCTTTCTAGCAGAACATTCAGTCAGCCGCAGTCAGTAGTTGCTTTATTCTCAGACACCGCCTTGTAAGCGAAAAACAAACTTATGCGGGGAAGCAGCTGAGAAAAAAACTTTTAATTAAGTATTTGCTCTCCATAGTGAACCGGGGTGTTCTCTTGTAGGTTTTGTTTTTTCCCTATTTCCACTGCCCAGTGTCCAGTAGTGCTGGGTTGTTTCGAGTACTTAAAAACGGATTAAAACTTGCGCTGCAGATAGTATTCAGTTGGATGGGGTGCAGAGAAAGGCTGTGCTCCAACTAAATACCAAATAAAAAGCGAGCTGAACTGCCGGCTAATAATTTCGTAATGATGAAGTGTCGATGTTGCGGTTTACAGATCAAATTCGTTTTGAAAATTTAAGCAAAACGTGCGCTTTTGCATGCACTGTGAACAGTAACTCGAGAGTAAATGAACTGATCCTGGAAAAACTCATTCGTTTTCCATAATCTGCATACTATTCGGGTAACCACTTTAAGCTGGGGATAAAAAATTTCTTTCAACAGTTTAATATCTTAATTCGTTTGCTTCTGTGTTTACAGCTTTTGAAAGATTATGCCAAGTGTAATCCCGAATAATTTGTTTTGCATTTCTCTTTCGTTTTTTTGCTTACAGGTAAGTGTTTCCGACATGATACGGGGAAATTTCTTTATCGCATACGACTGGCCAGTCAGTGAGGTGAGGTTTTGCACCGTCCCATCGTCAACGGGACGAGTCAATCAACTCGAAACCTCGTTCTACATCGTACCACAGGCTGATGTGGGGGACTCATCTCTGTTCAACGAACTATCCCAACCGACCGACCGGCGATTGGCAGGATTGTAAAGTTGAAAGTGGAAAGTCATACCGGAGCGTATGTATTTCAAAGGAAAATCACCGCTGGGGCAAAAAATCACTCTCGGCGGGTTAGTGACACAGGTAGGGACAGATGATGCAGCAGAACGACATCATTGGAGTTACGTGAAATACTGAGCGATATTGGCCCAACGGGAATGGGACTACGTGATGACCGAGTATGGTGGGTTCGTTCCTTCATCAATCGGTTTATGTTGCAAGGATTACTTTTTATCGCCCTTAAAGGAGAGACCACAATCTACTATCAGATACAATGGCCGCTGGTCGCTGCCATTTTGCACTTCTCTGACTAGTGTAATGTATTTTGCGATTGCTCTCGTCTCATTTTCTATTTCAATGTGGATTGAGTGTCTCAATGTACGTGTTCGGCTAGGATGTTTAACCAGCTGTTTTCCTCTCGGGTTTGCAGCTCAAAGCCAGAATGAATATAATCTTTAATTAATAATGTTTCAACAAATTATATTCAAACTTAATAATATTCAATACTGGGAGATTCACATGCGTACTCTTGCCCTATCCATTCCTGCGAACTTTTACCCACAGTCCCAAAATTTATGCAGTTAATGGTTTGATCTCTGGGAAAACCAACACGATTGGTGGTCATGCACCATAAAGTACTCTATAAATAGGTTAACGAAATTGTATAATGTTCAGTTGATTGAACGTATATATGGTAATGGAACACTAGTTGCGGAAGCACAAATCTCGGGTACTTATTCAAAAGGACGTATGTGATTTTGTAAACAAAGATTCAAACGTCGATTTGGCCAGTCTGATGGTACTCCCACGCAAACCAACACCACCAACAGGTAGCCAAAGCCTCCCTCATCCAGTCTATGGTGACGGTTTGCGTGGGAGCGCTATCAAGTCGGACAAATCGACGTTTGAATCTTTGTTTACAAAATCACATACGTCTTTTTGAATAAGTACCCGAGATTTAGCAAAATTACCAAAAAAATATCTAACTTCATATCTCCCTTGTTGTTTATTAAAATCGTTTACAATTACAAATGACAATAGAGAATAGCTGTCAAACTGATGCGGTGCTGCTAGTTCAGCTTTTTTATAACTTCAAAAAATCGGAAACGTACTCTTACCCCACGTGCACTTTTGCCCTACTCTAATTTTACTTTTTGATTAATTAGATTGAATGGTTTTAAATAAAATCAGTTTTATATCGAAAGAATAGAAAGTACATACTTTTTAACACACTTCCGAACGTGATAGGTTTTACTTACACGAACGACCATCCCTCGAAAGACACTATTTTCAAATCGCTATATCTCAGCCGTTAGTGAACCGATTTGAACAATATAGGAACTCACAAATTTTCCCGTCCATCATAATTTGTTTGAGACCTACGATCGGACCAAAAATGACCTTTGCGGACCCCCAAACGTCGGAGCAAGTCGTAATTTTCAAACAAATTGCGTGGTTGGTGCTCATGCAATATTAGTAAGATATTTCGAAATCCGTGATATTTAGAAAGTTGCCGTCTTCTACAATTTTGCTCAGAAGGCCAAAAATGCACCTGACATTTAATTATTCAGAAAAATAAGGGAATTGTTCTCCAGGAATCAGAGGAATTGCTCCTAGAACTTCCTCGGCAGTACGTACTAGAACTTCAGTCTGAAAATATTTCAGAACTTCATTGAAAAAATATTTGGAAACTCCACCATGTTTTTTCGAAATTCTTTATGAACTAGTACGTCTACTTCATGAATTTCCATAGAAACTATTTTAGGAATACCTTTAAACATTTCTCATTTAAGCTAATCGGGAAATCCACACGAATAATGAAGTTCGAATTTATATGCAAATTTCTTATGAAATCAGATGAAACAGGAATTCCTTTGCGAAATTCCCACAAAAATTCCGTCGCGAATTCTTCATGGAAGAGAAAGTTCTTTGGATAATTCTCCAGAGAAATTTCCAGGAGAGCATCTAGAGACATTTCTTGAAGGAATTCTCGCGGATATTCTTGTAGGTATTTTTGAGAGAATTCTTGGAGAATTTCGGAAAAAAAATCCGAAAAAAAAGAGGGAGAATTTGAATAAAAGTATTTTCCTTAGGGGAATTTCTAAGAAAAATCCAGTAAGGCTTTTTGGGCGAATTCTTGGAGACATTCTGGAGAAGTTTCCAGGGAAATTGCCTGGAAGATTCTTGAAGGTTGCATTGGAGTGCTTGGAAACATTTTTGGAACAAAATCTAAATAAATTTCCAGAGAATTAATTTCCAGAAAGAGACTTTCCGGAAAAATCCCTGGAGGAAAAGAATTGCCAGAGAAATGCGCCTAAGATTGTCTAGATCGTATTTCGAAATACAATCTCCGCAAATACATCTCTCCGCAGTTCTTAAAGAATTCCAAGACAATTTTCTGAATTTCAGAAGGAATTCAGAAGAAATATCTGAAGAACCCTCGTGGTAATTTATGTGGAATTTGCGAAGTAATTTATAAAGAGTTCTTGGAGGAGTTTTATGAGGAACTCCAGAGAGAACATCAGGAGGAATTCTATGAGTAATTTTTCAATAAGTTACAGATCTTCTCGGGGATTTCTTGAGCAACGGAGGAGCTCCTTGAGGAACTTCCGGAGATATTTCTAAAGAAACTTCCGGTTCAGTACTGAGATTTTTATTTTCATTGAAAGCGGTCACGCGATATTTACATTTTATTCTCTCCCGCTTTCATAGAAAACATAAACAATGAAAGGAATTCCGCCAAATTTTCACGAATTTTTATTTCATGAAAGCGCATCAAACTATTGTGAACAAGCTGTTTCTTCTTCAATAATGTTACTTTTTACTCGAAAATCAGGAACAATATAATCATTTTATCGACTAGTCATCGTTATTTGCACAGATCTGTTAAAACTATTTAGAAATTTAGATTTCAAAACAAAGCAACATTCCCATCATGACTGCTTGTAATGTGACAGGTGACCGGGATGCGAGCTACATTTTCATTTGGATTCTTGAAAATGAAAATGCAACTGTTTTCGCTTTCACATGACTATCACGAAAATTATCTGTACTGTTCCGGAGGAATTCCTGGCGAAACTGCTGGAGGAATTCCTGGCGAAACTTCCGAAGGAATTCCTGGCAAAACTTCCGGAGGAATTCCTGGAGGAACTTCCGGAGGAATTCCTGAAGGAACTTCCGAAGGAATTGAAGCTTGGAAAGGCTTCCATCTTGAAGCTTGGAAGGCTTCCGTATTGGAAGCTTGGAAAGGCTTCCGTATTGGAAGCTTGGAAAGGCTTCCGTCTTGGAAGCTTGGAAAGGCTTCCATCTTGGAAGCTTGGAAAGGCTTCCATCTTGGAAGCTTGGAAAGGCTTCCATCTTGGAAGCTTGGAAGAGCTTCCATCTTGGAAGCTTGGAGGAGCTTCCATCTTGAAAGCTTGGAAAGGCTTCCATCTTGGAAGCTTGGAAAGGCTTCCATCTTGGAAGCTTGGAAAGGCTTCCATCTTGGAAGCTTGGAAAGGCTTCCATCTTGGAAGCTTGGAAAGGCTTCCACCTTGGAAGCTTGGAAAGGTTTCCATCTTGGAAGCTTGGAAAGGTTTCCATCTCTGAAGCTTGGAAAGGCTTCCATCTTGGAAGCTTGGAAAGGCTTCCATCTTGGAAGCTTGGAAAGGCTTCCATCTTGGAAGCTTGGAAAGGCTTCCATCTTGGAAGCTAAGAAAGGTTACATCTGGCTTCCATCTTGGAAGCTTGGAAAGGCTTCCATCTTGGAAGCTTGGAAAGGCTTCCATCTTGGAAGCTTGGAAAGGCTTCCATCTTGGAAGCTTGTAAAGGCTTCCATCTTGGAAGCTTGTAAAGGCTTCCATCTTGGAAGCTTGTAAAGGCTTCCATCTTGGAAGCTTGTAAAGGCTTCCATCTTGGAAGCTTGTAAAGGCTTCCATCTTGGAAGCTTGTAAAGGCTTCCATCTTGGAAGCTTGTAAAGGCTTCCATCTTGGAAGCTTGTAAAGGCTTCCATCTTGGAAGCTTGGAAAGGCTTCCATCTTGGAAGCTTGGAAAGGCTTCCATCTTGGAAGCTTGGAAAGGCTTCCATCTTGGAAGCTTGGAAAGGCTTCCATCTTGGAAGCTTGGAAAGGCTTCCATCTTGGAAGCTTGGAAAGGCTTCCATCTTGGAAGCTTGGAAAGGCTTCCATCTTGGAAGCTTGGAAAGGCTTCCATCTTGGAAGCTTGGAAAGGCTTCCATCTTGGAAGCTTGGAAGGCTTCCATCTTGGAAGCTTTGAATGGCTTCCTCCTTGGAAGCTTGTAAAAGCTTCCACCTTGGAAGCTTAGAAAGGCTTCCATCTTGAAGCTTAGAAAGGCTTCCATCTTGGAAGCTTAGAAAGGCTTCCATTTTGAAGCTTGGAAAGGCTTCCGTCTTGGAAGCTTGGAAAGGCTTCCGTCTTGGAAGCTTGGAAAGGCTTCCGTCTTGGAAGCTTGGAAAGGCTTCCGTCTTGGAAGCTTGGAAAGGCTTCCATATTGGAAGCTGGAAAATCTCCCACTTCGGAAGCTTGAGAAACTTCCGGAGGAATTCCTGGAGGAACTTCCGGAGGAATTCCTGGAGGAACTTCCGGAGGAATTCCTGGAGGAACTTCCGGAGGAATTCCTGGAGGAACTTCCGGAGGAATTCCTGGAGGAACTTCCGGAGGAATTCCTGGAGGAACTTCCGAACGAATTCCTGGAGGAACTTCCGAACGAATTCCTGGAGGAACTTCCGAAGGAATTTCTGGAGGAACTTCCGAAGGAATCTTGCGGAGGAATTCCTGGAGGAACTTACGGAGGAATTCCTGGAGGAACTTCCGGAGGAATTCCTGGAGGAACTTCCGGAGGAATTCCTGGAGGAACTTCCGGAGGAATTCCTGGAGGAACTTCCGGAGGAATTCCTGGAGGAACTTCCGGAGGAATTCCTGGAGGAACTTCCGGAGGAATTCCTGGAGGAACTTCGTGTGGAATTCCTGGAGGAACTTCCGGAGGTATTCCTGGAGGAACTTCCGGAGGAATTCCTGGAGGAACTTTTGGAGGAATTCCTGGAGGAACTTCCGGAGGAATTCCTGGAGGAACTTCGCGAGAAATTTCTGGAGGAACTTCCAAAGAAATTCCTGGAGGTACTTCCGGAGGAATTCCTGCGGAAGTTCGAAGGAATTCCTGGAGGAACTTCCGGAGGAATTCCTGGAGGAACTTCCGGAGGAATTCCTGGAGGAACTTCCGGAGGAATTCCTGGAGGAACTTCCGGAGGAATTCCTGGAGGAACTTACGGAGGAATTCCTGGAGGAACTTCCGGAGGAATTCCTGGAGGAACTTCCGGAGGAATTCCTGGAGGAACTTCCGGAGGAATTCCTGGAGGAACTTCCGGAGGAATTCCTGGAGGAACTTCCGGAGGAATTCCTGGAGGAACTTCCGGAGGAATTCCTGGAGGAACTTCCGGAGGAATTCCTGGAGGAACTTCCGGAGGTATTCCTGGAGGAACTTCCGGAGGAATTCCTGGAGGAACTTCCGGAGGAATTCCTGGAGGAACTTCCGGAGGAATTCCTGGAGGAACTTCCGGAGGAATTCCTGGAGGAACTTCCAGAGGAATTCCTGGAGGAACTTCCGGAGGAATTCCTGGAGGAACTTCCGGAGGAATTCCTGGAGGAACTTCCGGAGGAATTCCTGGAGGAACTTCCGGAGGAATTCCTGGAGGAACTTCCGGAGGAATTCCTGGAGGAACTTCCGGAGGAATTCCTGGAGGAACTTCCGGAGGAATTCCTGGAGGAACTTCCGGAGGAATTCCTGGAGGAACTTCCGGAGGAATTCCTGGAGGAACTTCCGGAGGAATTCCTGGAGGAACTTCCGGAGGAATTCCTGGAGGAACTTCCGGAGGAATTCCTGGAGGAACTTCCGGAGGAATTCCTGGAGGAACTTCCGGAGGAATTCCTGGAGGAACTTCCGGAGGAATTCCTGGAGGAACTTCCGGAGGAATTCCTGGAGGAACTTCGGAGGAATTCCTGGAGGAACTTCCGGAGGAATTCCTGGAGGAACTTCCGGAGGAATTCCTGGAGGAACTTCCGGAGGAATTCCTGGAGGAACTTCCGGAGGAATTCCTGGAGGAACTTCCGGAGGAATTCCTGGAGGAACTTCCGGAGGAATTCCTGGAGGAACTTCCGGAGGAATTCCTGGAGGAACTTCCGGAGGAATTCCTGGAGGAACTTCCGGAGGAATTCCTGAGGAACTTCCGGAGGGATTCCTGGAGGAACTTCCGGAGGAATTCCTGGAGGAACGTCCGGAGGAATTCCTGGAGGAACTTCCGGAGGAATTCCTGGAGGAACTTCCGGAGGAAGACCTGGAGGATCTTCCGGAGGAATTACAACAGGAACTACGAGAGGAAATCCTGGAGGAACTTCCGAAGAAAATCCTGGAGGAACTTCCGGAGGAACTTTCGGAGGAACTTCCGGAGGAATTCCCGGAATGACTTCCAGAGGAATTCCTCCTGGAGGAACTTCCGAACGAATTCCTGGAGGAACTTCCAGAGGAATTCCTGGAGGAACTTCCGGAGGAACTTCGGTAGGGATTACTGGAGAAACTTTCGGAGGAAGTCCAGGAGGAACTTCCGGAGGAATTCGTGGAGGAACTTCCGGAGGAATTCGTGGAGGAACTTCCGGAGGAATTGCTGGAGGAACTTCCGGAGGAATTCCTGGAGGACTTCTTGATTTCATAAAGAAAATTCGGAAATAATTCCTGGAGGAACTTACAGAGTAATTTCTTGAGGATTTTCCAGAGGAATTCGTGGACCCAAGCAGCACACTTTAGTATTTTTTGGTCGCAGCAACTTCAATATGACTGAATTCAGTCTTATGTAAGTTACAGAAACTCATGTATGACAAGTGTATTGCTCGAGGAGCAACTTTCGGAGGAATTCCTGGAGGATCTTCTGTCGAAATATGGTTAAGATAGTATGGTTTTACACTCCTGAATAAAATTGTAAAGACGGCAACTTTCAAAATCTCACGGATTTCAAAATATTTAACCTCACGAGTATTCCCATATACAGTAGCGCCGCCAAGCGAAGGAGTTCCGAAATAATATGATCTGCAACAGTATGGTTTTCGCCTCCTGAACATAATTGTAGAAGACGGCAACTTTCTAAATCTAACGGATTTCTACTTCGGATTACTAATATTAGCATTAACATCAAGCTGGTGAGCACCAACTACGCAATTTGTATGAAAATCACGACTTGCTCCGACGTTTGGAAGTCCATAGTGGTCATTTTGGTCCGATCGGAGATCTCAACATCTTGATGGACGGGAAAATTTGTGAGTTCCAAAATTGTTCAAATCGGATCACTAACGGCTGAGATATAGCGATTTGAAAATAGCGTTCCGACTGTTTGGGAGGCACGGTCGTAGGAGTGTTAAGTAATCTCATTTGCGATGATTGCAAAACCCTTTTTGCTATTTACTGTACACCCTCTGATCATATAATTCAAGAGCCGGTGTAATCAGCTTTAATTCGCGTTGCCAAACTTGTTAGAAACATTGAAACTGGTTCTAATTTACGAAGGACAGATCACTCGAAGACATCTTATCAAAATTTTGTTTGGGGTCAACGTATAAACTTTTCGTTACACCTTGCTGTACGAGAAAGGCAAAAAACAATTCTTTATCAAAAGTAAATTCCGATTCAATGCATGTTTTCATTTACATTTCCCAACTATGTTAATCCAATATCTGAACGAAAATATGAAGTGCACTGTGAAACGCTTCGGCACGTCCTGCTTGTTTGTTTTTCTTTTTTTTTCGTGTGTGGAAATACCTCATTCATGACCATTATCTGAACAGCTTGTGAATGTGAATGGATTAAAATATTAATGCAAAAAGCCACACTCGCTAAATGCTCTGGGGATTATGCTCTTTACTTATTAGTTTATGGACCCCCCGCTCCCCCTTAATGGGTTTATTTGCCTGCTGGCCACTTTCATCTCCTCGATACCGGCCCCATTGGGGGCAGCCATTGCCGTTTTACAATCCCAGTCTGAGGGCAACAATTACTCTCCTAATGGCACTTTAAAGCTGTGACGCCACAATTCATTTTTGGTTTTCATGGGCAATGATTTCGTCTTGCCGAACCGACGAGCGTTGAAATTTTTCCCCATTTTCGGATGGAATATGACTATACATACAGTAACAATTCTTGTGAATATTACAGATGAGATGGCTCGTTATAAGCATCCTACCCAACGGGAAGAGGTCATGATCTGGTAACTGCAACTAAAAGATTCCAATGGGAAAAATAAGATAGATTGTTGCGAAACAATTTTCTCTCATCATCAACCAGGAAGAGAAAAGTGATAGAAGAGTTCATTCTACTGGTAGAGTAAAGCAAGTTGATTTACATAATCGATTAGAAACTCTTATCAGAGAATTTGATTTTCAGTCAGATTCATAAGCTGGTGGACTACAAGTCGAAAATTAAATTCTAATAAAACTAACTTGAAATTCTTCACGGCTCCGACATATCAGAAGTTACATCCAAACTTTTCCCTATAACCATCGTTCTGGTCGTGTTTCTCTACTTTACTACTTTCTTAGTGTTCATACACTCCCCCTGCATTCTGGACTAATATATTTTCTATCAATTTTATGGGTGCCAACACTGAACGTGCCCAAGAGTTCAGCTTTCGACAGCCAGTCACGTGCTGACGGAGAGGCTGCTTGTTGCTGCCCCGGTCACTAAAGTTCTACTAGGAGATGTGGTTTTATTTATTGATTGCTGGAAAATAATGATTGTATTTAGTTCGATTGACGTTGGTTGTGATGCTTTTCGTGAGGGGTTATTGTCTGTCTTTTTTCGGGTTCGGGTGGATGAACAAAGAAAATTGTGCCTAGAACTTTGATCTGTTGAAAAAAGTTATAGAATTCTTTGAGCATTATATGTTTTTTATGCAAGGGAAACAGAAAGTGTTTACCGCGTCCCTTTTCCTTTTTACTGTCACTAATTCAAAGAAGGGGGGGGGGAGTGGTGCTGTGTTCATGCACTTCTTTTGAAATTCCGGCTCCTAGCTTAGGCTGGCCAGCTGATCCACTGCTCCACTGCCACGTTGTCTGTGCTTACCGCATTCCACGTGTCTTCTTCGTGACACAATCGCTCTGCATTCCTCTACGTTCTTCCGCAAACCTTAGCGGCAAGCCAGAGTAAACGCAACGAGCGATGCGACGCGACTCACGTAAAAGAATAACAATAATTATCAACAGGCTGTCAAATTGCACTGTCGCGTCGCGTTTACTCTGGCTTGCCCCTTAGACAATCGAATACCACGTGTTCTGGAGTTTCCTCTATACACGCCGGGCAGAATGGCGATGACGGAAGACCCCACCGGTGCAGATAGTGGCTGAAATAGCCGTGTCCAGACAGGAACTACTACTGCCCTTCGGACCACCCACGTTCGGCATAATCCTTGCAAACGCACTGAGCATTTTAGCCGCCTTTCGCAGGAATAGTCGACATGGGTGTTGAAATTCAACCGGTCGTCGATCATCACTCCTAGATGCCTCAAAGCACGCACGGACGGGATGTCGTGCCTCCAACGGTAATCTGCACCCGCTGGATACTTCTGGCATTTCTAAGCAGTATCACTTCTATTTTGTGGTGAACAAGCTGCAATTTAATTCCATTCATCCAGGTTTCAACTGCGTCGGTCGAGAACATTGTCAGCGACTCCGAAGATCTTCACGCCTTTGGGCAATTTCAGTTTTAGAACTCCGTTGTCCATTACGTTCCACAGCATTGGGCTTATGAACACCCGCCGGAACTCTAATCGACTTCTGCCCCGAATTCATTTCGTAAACCAGGATCCGGTTCTGGAAGTAGCTCCTAAAGATCTTACACTGGAAATCGGGGATCCGCATTTCGTGCAGCGCTACGGCGATGCCCCCAGCTCGCTCTATTAAATGCATTTTTTACCTCAATCGTTACTACAGCGCAGAGCCGATTGCATTAAATGCATTTTTACCTCAATCGTTACTACAGCGCAGAGCCGATTGCCGCACCTCTTCTTTCTTCTTGGACGCTCTCTCTGTAACTTCCCTAGCAGCACACATGCTTCACATAGGTCGCTGCAACTCATATGTGGCCAGATTTAGTCACAATCAAGTTGCTGCGACCATTTTTGTCTGACTTGTGCTGCTCGGGTTAAATAACCGTCCTGATTGCATCCACCGCCGATCTGCCTTTTCGGAATCCGAACTGCTTTTCCGATAAGCCGGCCTCGCCTTCCGTTAACTTTGTCAACCGATTAGGTATAATCCTTTCTAGAAGCTTCCCCAGTGTATCCAGCAGATATATGGGCCTAAACAATGCTGGATTCCATAGCGGTTTCCTCAGTTTTGGCAGCAGCACTAGTTTATGGATCTTCCACTTATCCGGAAAGTAGCCATCTGCTAGGCATTTCTGCAGCAGCACTCTGAACAAATCTGGAAGCGCCAGTATCGCAGTTTTTAGAGCCATGTTTGGAATTCCATCCGGACCCGGAGCTTTCTGCATCTTTAGACCTTTCGCCACTGATGACAGCTCGTCGTTGGAAACTTGTATACCATCAATGATTACTCCGGTTTCATCTGCGGACGGTGTAGATGGCCGCGCCGTAGGATCATGCTGCGGAAAAGACCGTCAACGATGGTCTTCAGCTTGTCTGCATCACGAAGACTAGCAATTGTTTCGTTCCACCAGTAATTAAGCCGCCGATTATTCTCCTTGGACTCGTCGCATCGCATGCCCTCACAAGAGTTTCTATCAGCTCATCTGCATCGAGATTCGTAGCTCCGCTGTCTGGTCGATAAAAAGATCCTCGCCGAAATCCTTCATCTTCCATTTTCGCCCGCTAGTCATAATCTCTTGTCGTACCGTTAGCATTCGAATTCCATCACTATACTGGATCGCCTGGTGCTCACTATGTGTATAGTCCTCACAAACTCTCCAGTTCATGTTTCTCACCAGCGATGAACTGCAGAACGTGACGTCGATGATTGATCTTCACCACATTGTAGTTTCGCGTCTGGTGTCCAAATGTCATACATTTGGAGCATCGCTCCATCTGTTTGGTGGTTCGGGGTGAGACTCAACGGACTCACCGACCATCCGGCTTTCACCTTGCCCACTTCCACCATTTTATTGACAGCGTCTACCGGTAGTCGTATCGCTGCTATTTGTGTACCACCTTACGCTTTCCCCACCCGAATCGTCATCTGCACTTCCCCCTGCTTGCATTGTTAGGCCAGTGTATCCTTCAGTTCGTCTACCGTTGTGATCTCACCCGGGTCTCTGCACTCGACCAATGCTTCCTGCATTAGACATCTTAAGTTCCCTTCACTGCCCAATTAAATGGAAATGAGCTCCCGGAAGGCCGAGCTCTTGATCGTATGATCCTCCTTCAGTTCGAATAGCAACGCCTGTTCTCACCACTTTCTCACCCAAGTATTTTAGCCCCCGGTCCTCTCTCACCCTCCTCAGGATCGCTGCGTGTGACGTTTTATCGCTCGCTTCGATGATCAGAGCGTCACTTTTTACACTCTCTCGGGTAGAAAGACCATTTCCTTTTCAAAGGTCTACCAGTCATCGTCCTTGATGCATTCCTTCATTCGGAAGCCTCCTTTCAAGAGGCTCGGAAGCCTCCTTTCAAGAGGCTCGGAAGCCTCCTTTCAAGAGGCTCGGAAGCCTCCTTTCAAGAGGCTCGGAAGCCTCCTTTCAAGAGCCTCGGAAGCCTCCTTTCAAGAGGCTCGGAAGCCTCCTTTCAAGAGGCTCGGAAGCCTCCTTTCAAGAGGCTCGGAAGCCTCCTTTCAAGAGGCTCGGAAGCCTCCTTTCAAGAGGCCCGGAAGCCTCCATTCAAGAGGCCCGGAAGCCTCCTTTCAAGAGGCTCGGAAGCCTACTTTCAAGAGGCTCGGAAGCCTCCTTTCAAGAGGCTCGGAAGCCTCCTTTCAAGAGGCTCGGAAGCCTCCTTTCAAGAGGCTCGGAAGCCTCCTTTCAAGAGGCTCGGAAGCCTCCTTTCAAGAGGCTCGGAAGCCTCCTTTCAAGAGGCTCGGAAGCCTCCTTTCAAGAGGCCGGGAAGCCTCCTTTCAAGAGCCTCGGGAGCCTCCTTGCAAGAGGTTCGGAAGCCTCCTTTCAAGAGGCTCGGAAGCCGCCTTTCAAGAGGCTGGAAGCCTCCTTCAAGAGGCTCGGAAGCCTCCTTTCAAGAGGCTCAGAAGCCTCCTTCCAAGAGGCCTCGGAAGCCTCCTTCCAAGAGGCTCAGAGCCTCCTTCCAAGAGGCTCGAAGCCTCCTTCCAAGAGGCTCAGAAGCCTCCTCCAAGAGGCCTGGAAGCCTCCTCCAAGAGGCTCTGGAAGCCTCCTTCCAAGAGGCTCGGAAGCCTCCTTCCAAGAGGCCTGGAAGCCTCCTCCAAGAGGCTCAGAAGCCTCCTTCCAAGAGGCCTGGAAGCCTCCTCCAAGAGGCTCTGGAAGCCTCCTCCAAGAGGCTCAGAAGCCTCCTCCAAGAGGCTCGGAAGCCTCCTTCCAAGAGGCCTGGAAGCCTCCTTCCAAGAGGCTGGAAGCCTCCTCCAAGAGGCCTGGAAGCCTCCTTCCAAGAGGCCTGGAAGCCTCCTTCCAAGAGGCTCAAGCCTCCTTCCAAGAGGCTCAGAAGCCTCCTTCCAAGAGGCTCGGAAGCCTCCTTCCAAGAGGCTCAGGCCTCCTTCCAAGAGGCTCGGAAGCCTCCTTCCAAGAGGCTCAGGAAGCCTCCTTCCAAGAGGCTCAGGAAGCCTCCTTCCAAGAGGCTCAGAGCCTCCTTCCAAGAGGCTCGGAAGCCTCCTTCCAAGAGGCCTCAAGCCTCCTCCAAGAGGCTCAGAAGCCTCCTTCCAAGAGGCTCAGAAGCCTCCTCCAAGAGGCCTCAAGCCTCCCTTCCAAGAGGCTCAAGCCTCCTCCAAGAGGCTCAAGCCTCCTTCCAAGAGGCTCGGAAGCCTCCTTCAAGAGGCTCGGAAGCCTCCTTTCAAGAGGCCTCAGAAGCCTCCTTTCAAGAGGCTCAAGCCTCCTTTCAAGAGGCTCGGAAGCCTCCTTTCAAGAGGCCTGGAAGCCTCCTTCAAGAGGCTCAAGCCTCCTTTCAAGAGGCTCAGAAGCCTCCTTTCAAGAGGCTCAGAGCCTCCTTTCAAGAGGCTCAGAAGCCTCCCTTTCAAGAGGCTCAGGAAGCCTCCTTTCAAGAGGCTCGGAAGCCTCCTTCAAGAGGCTCGGAAGCCTCCTTTCAAGAGGCCTGGAAGCCTCCTTTCAAGAGGCTCAGAAGCCTCCTTTCAAGAGGCCTCAGAGCCTCCTTTCAAGAGGCTCAGAAGCCTCCTTTCAAGAGGCCTCAGCCTCCTTTCAAGAGGCTCGGAAGCCTCCTTCCAAGAGGCTCAGCCCTCCTTCCAAGAGGCCTGGAAGCCTCCTTCCAAGAGGCCTGGAAGCCTCCTTCCAAGAGGCTCAGAAGCCTCCTCCAAGAGGCTCAGAAGCCTCCTTCCAAGAGGCTCAGAAGCCTCCTTCCAAGAGGCCTGGAAGCCTCCTCCAAGAGGCCTGGAAGCCTCCTTCCAAGAGGCTCGGAAGCCTCCTCCAAGAGGCTCGGAAGCCTCCTTCCAAGAGGCTCAGAAGCCTCCTTCCAAGAGGCTCAGAAGCCTCCTTCCAAGAGGCCTGGAAGCCTCCTCCAAGAGGCCTCAGAAGCCTCCTTCCAAGAGGCTCAGAGCCTCCTTCCAAGAGGCTCGGAAGCCTCCTTCCAAGAGGCCTGGAAGCCTCCTCCAAGAGGGCTCAGCCTCCTTCCAAGAGGCCTGGAAGCCTCCTTCCAAGAGGCTCTGGAAGCCTCCTCCAAGAGGCTCGGAAGCCTCCTTCCAAGAGGCCTGGAAGCCTCCTTCCAAGAGGCTCGGAAGCCTCCTTCCAAGAGGCTCGGAAGCCTCCTTCCAAGAGGCTCAGAAGCCTCCTCCAAGAGGCTGGAAGCCTCCTTCCAAGAGGCTCGGAAGCCTCCTCCAAGAGGCCTGGAAGCCTCCTTCCAAGAGGCTCGGAAGCCTCCTCCAAGAGGCTCAGGAAGCCTCCTCCAAGAGGCTCAAGCCTCCTCCAAGAGGCCCGGAAGCCTCCTTCCAAGAGGCTCGGAAGCCTCCTTCCAAGAGGCCTGGAAGCCTCCTTCCAAGAGGCCTCAGGAAGCCTCCTTCCAAGAGGCTCAGAAGCCTCCTTCCAAGAGGCTCGGAAGCCTCCTCCAAGAGGCTCAGGAAGCCTCCTCCAAGAGGCCTGGAAGCCTCCTTCCAAGAGGCTCAGAAGCCTCCTTTCAAGAGGCTCAGGAAGCCTCCTTTCAAGAGGCCTCAGAAGCCTCCTTCCAAGAGGCCTCAAGCCTCCTTCCAAGAGGCTCAAGCCTCCTTCCAAGAGGCTCAGAAGCCTCCTTCGAAGAGGCTCAAGCCTCCTCCGAAGAGGCTCAAAGCCACCTTCCAAGAGGCTGGAAAGCCTCCTTCCAAGAGGCCTCGAAAGCCTCCTTCCAAGAGGCCTGGAAGCCTCCTTCCAAGAGGCCTCAGCCTCCTTCCAAAGGCTCAGGAAGCCTCCTTCCAAGAGGCTCTGGAAGCCTCCTTCCAAGAGGCTCGGAAGCCTCCTTCCAAGAGGCTCGGAAGCCTCCTTCCAAGAGGCTCAGAAGCCTCCTTCCAAGAGGCCTGGAAGCCTCCTTCCAAGAGGCTCGGAAGCCTCCTTTCAAGAGGCTCTGGAAGCCTCCTTCCAAGAGGCTTGCAAGCCTCCTTCCAAGAGGCTTGGAAGCCTCCTTCCAAGAGGCTTGGAAGCCTCCTTCCAAGAGGCTCGGAAGCCTCCTTCCAAGAGGCTTGGAAGCCTCCTTCCAAGAGGCTCGGAAGCCTCCTTCCAAGAGGCTCGGAAGCCTCATTCCAAGAGGCTCGGAAGCCTCATTCCAAGAGGCTCGAAGCCTCCTTCCAAGAGGCCTGGAAGCCTCCTTCCAAGAGGCTCGGAAGCCTTCTTCCAAGAGGCTCGGAAGCCTCCTTCCAAGAGGCTCGGAAGCCTCCTTTCAAGAGGCACGGAAGCCTCCTTTCAAGAGACTCGGAGGTTTCTATATCCCAGACCCAGAGCCATGTATCCCATTTTCCTATATCTTGAAAGCTACGCTTTTCATTTACAGCAAAAGAGAATACCTCAATGAATGCACAAATTCGAAGGGATGCCTCTCAAAAAAAGGTTGAAAGCTGCTGGCGTTGAGGATAAAATTCTTTTGACGAGGCGAAGGCTTTTCTTTCATGTTCTGCTACATTTTTCTTATCTCTTTTCGCTGCAGCTGTTCCTTTCTTTTCTCCTTCCAGCCTACTACGATACTCCATCCGTCTCCCTGTAAAGTAGAGTCTGTCCATCCAGCGTTCTCCCGCGTCTGCCTCTCAAGTCCGCCTGGCCTCCCATCTCCCGGAGAGATGCTTGCCCTTTGGGAGTCTTGGAGACTTGATGTACTCTCCACCCCAGCAAATTTCTTTTTCCGCTGCCTCTTACACTATATAACGGAACTGGGCCGATATCTCGCTCTTCCGGCGGAGCTAAAACCGCAGGAGCCTTAGTCAGTGCCTACGCGTGCTCCGCTACATCGGCCTCCACCAATTTCTTCGTTGCCACTGTTTTCGGCTTTTATGGGGGCTTGTTTAACTCGCTCTTCCCTGGCAGCTGTTTCGGTTGTTGTTGCTGTAGCACTACTGTTACAGATGGCGGTGATCTCACCAACCAACCACTGGTGAACAGGTTTTCCGTTCCGACATCTGCTTCTAAATATGTGATTTGTCGAATTAGTTTCAGGGTTCCCCTGTTAATCCACCCGTCATTTCAAGCCGGTGTCACTCTTCTGTAGTTAGGAAGTAGACTGTAGAACAGAAATGTGAATTAATTGGTGGATTGAATTAATTTGGGTTTAATGGCGTCATCCGAGAGTCCTGGATTTCCTTTGATCAATCTCAACACCTTCAATCTAAGTTGCACTCTCCGGATCACATCCCGAACATATCTTTCCCTCAAAATGCTGTTTTGAATCTTTCTTGTACGCTTTTCTTTTTGCCTTCCATATTGTAAGAGATATTTGCAGTTGTTCTGCAGACGCTCGGTTGACTTAGGCCACTGCGACAAAATAAAGGATTTAGCAGCGTTTTATTTCATGTCTCCTTTTGGCTCCTACAGCTTTCTTAACTTTTCTTCGAATTGTCGTTTCTGATCAAGAATTTTCATTCACTCAATCGACTTTTCAACTTCAATTCCAGCTCTATTACTGTTCCAATCGGGATGCCTTTCATTGCAATGCTATAGTTCCATTTTAGTTCCCACCTAATTTTGCTCCAATTTCTTCTTTACGTCCAGCCAAATCAAGAGCATCCAAGATAACTGATTGGTCTTCGGACTGTAAAATCGAATAAGCTTCGACCAAAATTTTTGTTTTGCTGCAGGTTCTTTTCATAAATGCAGTATCCTTCCGTTCAAAATTGATCCGAACGGAAAGGACCAAAACGGTCACCATCACCACCGGGTGCCGTTAGGGACCGTTTACTGGGTCATAAACCGTTGGACTTTACGATACTTTTGGTCCGCATCGACCCCTTGCGTTCGTGAATGGATTTCGTGTTGCTCTCGATGAAAAAGGTATTGCTGCTATGATCAACATTTGGACGAACGCACTGCAGAATTTCGGTTTTACATTTTATTTAAAGTATTGTGACTTTATTTGTTTAGTTATGCTTTGAAATTCACCTTTTTTCGACAGAAAATGTATCGACGAAATTACGGTTTCATGACCTAAGTTGTTTTTTAACTCTGAATTGGTCATTAGTTTTGTATTGAACGTGGCTTTATTAAATAAACGCCCGTATTAATCACTTAAGTTCCTAATAACATTAAAGGTTACAATTCTGTTCCAAGTAAGACCGCCAGTTAATCTTAATAACATCATCACCAGGAAACGTTACTTGTGGCAGAAAGGAGAGAACCCATTTATCTCCGTTTGATTTTTTTTTCTTTCGGTTGGACAGTTGAAGCGGCAATACTTTGTTACTCTGCAGAGAACTTTCCGATGCAGGGGCAGGCAGCTGCCATAGTGTGATGCGGTTTACGGTTTTCCGGTAGGCCGGAACCACATTCTCCGAAATTGAAATTGAAAACCTTTTTCGTGTAAGAGTGCGTGCGTATGTGTGTGTGCCTTGTTTCACTTCGAGTTTCATTTTAGAACCTACCTCTTCGATAGGAGTAGGAAGCAGGATCCTCTTCGATTGGCTTCGTAAACGAACTGTGCGAAATTAAGAGCCTGTTGAGTTGTTTGGTTTGGATTGGATTGATTATTCCCAAGGTGATTGCCGAGGTGAAGTTATGACTCCCCTGATAGGTGACTGCTATCTTTGCGGTCTCGATCTGCAGTTTAAAATCTTGGGTATGCTGATACAGTTGGAACGTTTCGAGTGAAGCTAATTAGTTTTATTATCAATCACGTAAGAAGTGATAAAGCTGTCCGTTTTGTGTTCATCATTCAATAGTACTAAAAGTGGAAGTAAGCATTAACCTTCACCTTAAATTTATACTCTCTGATGGTTCGAGAGGAAAACCGTTTCGTATTATATATGGCAACCGGGAGTTTACTTTTACAACTTTTTAATTACGGATGAAAGGTACTTCGTTCCTTCCAGCACTGAATTTCATTCATTAACGGATGCTTTTTGAGTGTCTACAGCGTAAATTCGGGTTCAAAGTGTCGAGAAAAGTTCTCATGAAGTAAATACCAAATTGCTGCAATGATTTTCAGCTCATAAAGCATTATTTTGGGTGAAGCTCATTTGATGTTCCAGCAACTGGGTGTGATTAAATAGTACAATTTAATTTAAGTAACATTGGAATACGGGATTACACTCAGCAACATCCCATCTCAGCTTTCTTGCGGCAAAACAAACGGCAATCGTCTTCTATTGAGCACAGCTAGCAAAAGAATTTTCTATTAGAATTTCATAAGAATTTTTATGAAATATTCCCTCGAAAAAAATTTCCATGGAAAATCTGAAAATTTTTCGCGGAATTCGAAAAAATTTCCTGTGAAAATGTGAAAGAATCTGCAGTGGAAATTCGGAAAATATTTCTGTGAAAATGGATCAGAATACAAACTTAGTCGCTGAATTCAACCAAATTTATCCCACATTCACATTCTCTATCCTACGATTTGTTTTTGTCTTTCTCGTACACCAAGGTGTAACAAAAAGGCTATATATATTCACTTTCAAGACGATTTTGTGATAGAAGGACCGGAGACCCATAGGAGACCCATTATATACCAATCGACCCAGCTTGACGAATTGAGATGATGTCTGTCTGTGTATATGTGTGTGCGTGTGTGTATGTATGTGCGCAGAATAAAACTCACTCATCTTATCATCTTATTAAAAACGTCGCTCTATCGGGAACAGGTAAGAACGGGACAAAGCTTTAAAAAATAGTGAATTGACGATCAATCGAACTTCAACGTTTTCGTGGAAGCAGATAGTGAAGGTTTTTTGAGGATCATAACAAGAATTTATTTAAATTGACTTGATCAAGAACAACGCAGCATGATCTCAAACAATATTGCAATCCAGTGTATAGATAATTGAATGATCACGCGGTAAAAGCAATTAACACCCAAAAGGCCAAGCTCCTCAAGAAGGCAAATTTTGAAATTGAAAAAATCATAACTCTGTTCGCTTTCAACCGATCATTGTAAAATTTTGAGAAAAGGTTTAGTTTTGATTCGAGTGGTGTCCAGATTCCGGAATTACTCCAGATTCCGTTGGGGTACCTTAGATGCGGCATTTGGGGTATTTCGATGAAAACTTGTTTTTTATGTGGAACTTTTTATAAGCGTTACCAAAAAACAAAACAATACTAAATACGGTTCTAAATTGATTTTTCAGATTTTTCGAAGCACATCCCGGGAAATTTAAAATTAAGTATTCTACTTTAAATTTTAAATCTTAAATTTTAAATTTTAAATATTAGTTTTTTAAGATTTTTGAATTTTTAGGAGATCTATGCGCCGATAACAATATTGTCGGCAACGACGTAAAAGATTATTTGGGCAGCGTAGACTTAATTTATACATTAAACTTTTTTCTTTAACATTTGAGGAATCGTTAACATTCCCTCGGAATTTTTTTTCTTGAGGAATTTCTTCAAAAACCCCTTCACAAATTCCTTTGGAAAGTGCTCAAGGAATTCTTAAAGAAAAACTCCTGCAGTTACTCCTAAAATTCCTCTACGAGTTCCTCTGGAAAGTCTTCCATGAGATTCTTCGAATATTTCTCCAGGAGCTCTTGCGGAAGTTCATCCAGGAATCCTTTAGAAATGCCTCTAGGAGTTCCTACGAAAACGCCGAAAGTAGTTCCTATGAAAATTCATCCAAACGTTACTTCGAATATTCCAGGAAATCCAGGAGGAATATCCTCCAGAAGTTGCTCCGGAAATTCCATCAAGAACTCTTCCACGATTTCCTTAGGAAATTCCTCCAGAAATTCCTCCAAGAGCTCTTCCGGAAATCTCTCAAGGAGTTATTAGAGAAAGTTCTTCGGTTCCTCCAGAAAGTCCTCTACAAATTAAATTTGGAGTTCCTTCGAAAATTCATTCGGTAAAACCTCTGGAAATTTTGAGGATTGTTCCAGAACATCTTCCAGCAATTTCTCCCAAAATACGCGCAAGAAAAAAATTCGGAAGAAATTCCGATGGAGCGGAGCAACTTGTGATGGAATTTCTGGGGACACTTCTGGATGATTTTTTGGAGTAACTCTTGGAGTTATTTCCGGAAGGATGTGCAATGGAAATATTAGAAGAATATTTCCGAAAGAGTTATTGGAGAAAGTTTCTCGGTTTCTCCAGAAAGTCCTGCAGGAGTAAAACCTACGGATATTTTGGGAATTATTCCAGTACATCTTTCTGTAACTTTTCCCAAAACACTCTCGAAAAAAATTTTAGGAGGAACTTCTGGAGAAATTTCCGAAGAAACTCCTGGAGGATTTTTTGGAGGAACTTCTAGAAGAATTTTCAGAAGAACTTATGGAAGAACTGACGGAGAAACTTCTGGAGGATTTTCTAGAGTAACTCTTGGAGGTACTGTTGGAAGAATATCTATAGAAATATTTGAAAAACTTTTGGAGGAATGTCCGGAGAAATTTCTGAAGGAGTTCTTGGAATATTTTTTGGAGAAACTCCATATAAGATTTGTGGAGGAGTATTTGAAGTAGTTATTGGAGTAATTTCCGGAGAAATTTCTTGAGAAATTTTCAGAAGCAATCTGGAGAAATTCTTGTATGAATATCCGAGGGAACTTCTGGAGGAATTTCTATAGATGCTCTTTGAAGAGTTTCCGGAGGATCCCTTGGAGGAACTTTTGAAGGAATTTCTTGAGGAACTTCCGTGAAATCTCCTGATGAAATTTTTGGAGGAGGAATATGGGAAGGAATTTTTGAAGGTAGTTTTGGAACTCCTGGACAAATTTCCGAAGAAACTCTTGAAGGAATTTCCGAAGGAGCTCCTGGAGTAATTTGCGGAGGAATTCCAGAAGGAACTTCTGGAGGAATTTCCGGGAAATTCTTGAAGAAATTTGCTAAAGAACTTCTGGAGGACTATCTAAAAAAATCCTCATTTCTGGAAGAACTACTGGAGCAATTTCTGATGGAATTCCTGGCGGACTTTCTATAGCAAACTCTTGGAGGAATTTCTGAAGAAACTACTGGAGAACTCTGCCAGACTTTCCAGAGGAATTCTTGAAGGAATTGCCGGATAAATTATTCGATTATTTTTCAAAGGAGCTCCAGGAGGAATTTTCGGAGGAACTGTTGGAGAAATTTCCGGAGAAATTTCCGAAGGAATTTCCAGGAGGAATTTCTGGAAGAATTTGCGGAAGCATTTTCGAAGAATAATTCGAGGAATAATCTCCGGAGGAACTCCTGGAGGAATGTCGAACGTAATTTCTGAAGGAACTCCTGGCAGACTTTCCGTATGAACTCTTGTAGGAATTTCCGGTAAAATTCATGGAAGAATTTCTGAAGGAATGTCAGGAGGAATCACCGTAGGAATTCCTTGAGTAATTTCCCGAAGAAATGCTGGCGGACTTCCCGCAGAAACACTAGGAGGAATTTCCGGGAGAATTCGTGGATAAATTTCCGAAGGAACTCCTTGAGGAATTTCCGGAAAATTTCTTAGATTAATTTCTGGAGGAACTCCTGTATGGAATTCAGGGCGAGCTCCCGGAGGAATTTCTAAAAGAAGAAACTCCTTGAAGTATTTCCGAAGCTATTTTTGTATTAATTTCAGTAGGAACTCTTGAAGGATTTTTTTTTAAAACTTCTGTAAGTCTTTTCGTAGGAACTCTTGGAGAATCAATATCTGGAGGAACTCCTGAATTTGAATTTCCTGGGTAATTTCCGGAGGAATTTTCGAAGGAACTTCTGGAGGAGTTTCACGAAATTCTTCTGTAAGAATTTCTGGATGAACTCCTGCTGGACTTTCCGTAGGAACTCTTGGAGAAATTTCGGAATGAATTTTCGGAGTGAGTCCTGGATGAATTTTCGAAGGAACTGCGGGAAGAATTTCCGAAGAAAATGCTGACGAATTTTCCGGAGGAATTTCTGAAGAAACTTCTTGAGAAATTTGCGGAAGAACTCATGGGGGAATTTCTAAACGAACTCCTGGGAATATTTCGGAATTTTTTTTGGAAGAACTTCAGGCAGGATTTCCTGAATATCCCATCAATCATTGGAAGCAGATATAGCGCTTATTCAATCAAAATAGGCTTCTTCAGCTAAAAAAATAGCTTATTCAGCTTAAATTGTTTGTTGAGATACTTCCGAAGGATATTCTGGAGGAATTTCCTAAGGAACTCCTTGAGAAATTTTCGGAAGAACTCTTGAAGGAATTTCTGGAGGAACTCCTGGGGGAATTTCCTAAAGAACTCTCGGAAGAATTATTGGAGGAATTTCCGGAACAGCTTTTTATTCGAAGGAAGTCTTGAAGTAATTTTCAGAGGAACTACTGGCGTACATTTCTTAGGAACTCCTAGAGACATTTTGAGAGAAATTTGTGGAAGACTTTCCACGGGAACTCCTGAAGAAATAGTCGAAAGATCTCATACAGGAATTCCAGAGAAACTCGTGGAGGAAATTTGGGAGTAACTGCTGGAAAAATTGCAAGAGGAATTTCTGAAGTAATTCCCGAAGGAGTTTCCGAAGGAAATTTTGGAGGAATTTCCGAAGGAGTTTTTGGAGGAATTACTGGAAAAATTTATCAAGAAATATCCGAAGGAATCGATCGTTAAGTGTAGTACATCAAATATTGACGAAAAAAGTTTCATTTATAAAATAAGTCCACGCACACCGTTGCCGCCGACTGGAAATGATCAAAATGATCTATCACGCCGTTGCCGACAATATTGTTATAGGCGCTCAAATGTCCTAAACATATTATTTATTTATTTAATCAGACTAAGGCCGAAGTGGCCTGTGCGGTATATAAGAGTCTTCTCCATTCGGCTCGGTCCACGGCTACACGTCGCCAACCACGCAGTCTACGGAGGGTCCGCAAGTCATCTTCCACCTGATCGATCCACCTTGCCCGCTGCGCACCTCGCCTTCTTGTGCCCGTCGGATCGTTGTCGAGAACCATTTTCACCGGGTTACTGTCCGACATTCTGGCTACGTGCCCGGCCCATCGCAGTCGTCCGATTTTCGCGGTGTGAACGATGGATGGTTCTCCCAACAGCTGATGCAATTCGTGGTTCATTCGCCTCCTCCACGGACCGTCCGCCATCTGCACCCCACCATAGATGGTACGCAGCACTTTCCTTTCGAAAACTCCAAGTGCGCGTTGGTCCTCCACGAGCATCGTCCAGGTCTCGTGTCCGTAGAGGACTACCGGTCTAATGAGCGTTTTGTAGATTGTCAGTTTGGTACGGCGGCGAACTCTATTCGATCGGAGCGTCTTGCGGAGTCCAAAGTACGTACGATTTCCAGCCACTATGCGTCTCCGAATTTCTCTGCTGGTGTCATTTTCGGCAGTCACCAGTGAGCCCAAGTACACAAATTCTTCTACCACCTCGATTTCGTCACCACCGATGCAAACTCGCGGTGGGTGGCTCACATTGTCTTCTCTTGAACCTCTTCCTATCATGTACTTCGTCTTCGACGTGTTGATGACTAGTCCAATCCGCTTAGCTTCCCTCTTCAGTCTGATGTAGGCTTCCTCCATCTTCTCAAAGTTACGTGCCATAATATCTATGTCGTCGGCGAAACCAAATAGCTGGACGGACTTATTGAAAATTGTACCACTCGTGTTAATCCCTGCCCTTCGTATTACACCTTCCAAAGCGATGTTGAATAGCAAACACGAAAGACCATCACCTTGCCGTAACCCTCTGCGGGTTTCGAAGGGACTCGAGAATGCCCCTGAAACTCGAACTACGCACATCACCCGATCCATCGTCGCTTTGATCAACCGTGTCAGTTTATCCGGAAAACCGTGTTCGTGCATTAGCTGCCATAGCTGGTCCCGATCGATTGTATCATATGCGGCTTTGAAGTCGATAAATAGATGATGTGGGCACGTTGTATTCGCGGCATTTCTGCAGTACTTGGCGAATGGCAAACACCTGGTCCGTGGTGGAGCGTTCGCCCATAAAACCCGCCTGGTACTGCCCCACGAACTCCCTTGCAGTTGGTGCTAGTCGACGGCATAAAATTTGGGAGAGTACCTTGTAGGCGGCGTTCAGCAATGTGATTGCGCGGTAGTTGCTACAATCCAGCTTATCGCCCTTTTTGTAGATGGGACACACGACACCTTCCATCCACTCCTGCGGCAAAACTTCCTCCTCCCAAATCTTGGTAATGACCCAGTGCAGCGCTCTAGCCAGTGCCTCACCACCGTGTTTAAATAGCTCTCCTGGTAGTTGGTCAACCCCAGGTGCTTTGTTGTTCTTGAGCCGGCCAATCTCCTCCTGGATTTCCTGGAGATCCGGAGCCGGTAGAATTATGTCCTGCGCGCGTTCTCCCAGGTCCATCACCATACCGCCATCTTCGTCTGCCACATCGCCATTCAGGTGTTCTTCGTAGTGCTGCCGCCACCTTTGGATCACCTCACGCTCGTTCGTAAGAAGGTTCCCGTTTATGTCCTTACACATATCGGGCTGTGGCACGTGGCCCTTACGTGAACGGTTTTACTTCTCATAGAACTTTCGTGTGTTATTAGCGCGGTACAGTTGCTCCGTTTCTTCACGGTCTCGATCTTCCTGCTGGCGCTTTTTCCTCCGGAAAATCGAGTTTTGTCTGTTCCGCGCCTGTTTATATCGTGCCTCGTTCGCCCTCGTGCGGTGTTGCAGCAATCTCGCCCATGCTGCATTCTTCTCCTCAACTAACTGCTCACATTCGCCGTCATACCAGTCGTTTCTCTGATCCGGAGCCACCGTGCCTAGTGCAGCGGTTGCGGTGCTTCCAATGGCGGATCGAATATCTCTCCAGCCATCTTCAAGAGACGCTGCGCCTAGCTGCTCTTCCGTTGGAAGTGCCACTTCCAGCTGCTGCGCGTATTCTTGGGCTAGTCTACCGTCTTGTAGCCGCCCAATGTTAAGCCGCGGCGTCCGACTTCGACGCGTGTTGTACACCGTCGAGAGTTTTGAGCGCAGACATACTGCAACGAGGTAGTGGTCGGATTCAATATTCGCACTGCGGTAAGTGCGGACGTTCGTGATGTCGGAGAAGAATTTACCGTCGATTAGAACGTGGTCGATTTGGTTTTCCGTTTCTTGGTTAGGTGATCTCCATGTGGCCTTGTGGATATTTTTGCGGGGAAAGAAGGTGCTTCGGACTACCATTCCGCGGGAGGCTGCGAAGTTTATGCATCGTTGCCCGTTGTCATTCGATACGGTGTGCAGACTATCCGGTCCGATGACCGGTCTATACATTTCCTCCCTTCCTACCTGTGCGTTCATGTCACCGATGACGATTTTAACGTCCCGCAGTGGGCATCCATCGTATGTCTGCTCCAGCTGTGCGTAGAACGCTTCTTTCTCGTCGTCGGGTCTCCCTTCGTGTGGGCAGTGCACGTTGATGATGCTATAGTTGAAGAAACGGCCTTTAATCCTCAGCTTGCACATCCTTGCGTTGATTGGCTGCCACCCAATCACGCGTTGGCGCATCTTACCCAGCACTATGAAGCCGGTTCCCAGCTCGTTGGTGGTGCCACAGCTTTGGTAGAAGGTAGCCGCTCGATGCCCGCTTTTCCACACTTTCTGTCCTGTCCAGCAAATCTCCTGCAGCGCCACGACGTCGAAGTTGCGGGGATGTAATTCATCGTAGATCATCCTGTCGCAACCTGCGAAACCTAGCGACTTGCAATTCCATGTTCCAAGCTTCCAATCGTGATCCTGTATTCGTCGCCTAGGTCTTTGCCGATTATATCGAGTCGCATTATCTCTTATATTGTTCGTAATGATTGGTTTTCTAGGCGGCTTATTGGGCCTGCGCAAACCTCCTGTCTCGTCGGAGGGCCGTCGTGTTAGGGCTGTTTAGCGTCCCACCTAACACCAGGACTTGGGCTTGTGCGCTTTGAGCGGCACACGGTCGCTTTGGTGGAGCCTACTTGCGGATACATGCAGCTTTTTATAGAGGTTTAACAGGGCCCACTGTCAAACCCCACCACATCCTAGGCAAGCCCCACAACTCGCAGATGGCCTGGGGAGGGATCGTCAAGCCCTTGGACATAGTCCCTGCTGCCCCTTTAATCCGGGCATGCGCCTACTTTTAAAGCAGGGATCACATCCACCATTGTCATACTCCGGACAAATGCCTACTTTTAAAAAAGGGCTTCACATCCTTCATTGTCAGAATAGGGCCACACGCCTACTTTTAAGGTGAGTTACGGCGGCGTCCAAAAATGGCAGCCACAATGGCCGTGCTATCTCTCACCTCGCGTTTTTGCTCGCACAAATGTGAATATTTAGGCGGTTAGCACATCTGGAAACCATTTTTTCATGTATGCTGCAAGTGAGCAAAAGTGAAAAACTACTTTTTGCTTTTGTCTGTCGTTTACTTTTCAAGTTATGTGCCCTCAAAAGTGCTATGTAGATTTGAAATTGGGCTCCAACGCGATTCACCTTAAAGAAGGGACCACCATTGCTCTAATCCGGGCATGCTGCAAATGCATTCTTTCCACGAAAGGATAACGTCTTTTCAATATTGTTATCGACGGGTCGACTATTTCGGAACCACTTAGTCACCATTTAGCGAAATTATGCCAAATGTCCGTTATGCCAAAAGACCCTCACTTTTGACGCTGGTAACAATTATGCCAAATGTCCGTTATGCCAAATGACCTTATGCCAAATGGCGTTATGCCAAATGACTTTATGCCATTTGGCCCGCTCCCATTTTTAATACCTAGAGATGTCGTAAAATCCCGATTAATCGATTAGTTACTAATCGATTACTCTTGATTCTAGTCGATTATTGAAACGATTAATCATTGTATAGTAATCGATTCAAAATTAATCGATTATCACAACGATGAATCGATTAATCGAAATAATCAATTAATTTTCGACATCCTTATGATGTCGTAAAATTCTGATTAATCGATCAGTAACTAATCGATTACTCACGATTCATCTCGATTATTGAATCGAATAATCGTTGGGTAATAATCGATTCAAAATTAATCGATTATCACAACGATGAATCGATTAATCGAAGTAATCGATTAATTTGCGACATCTCTAGTAATACCTGCTATTGCCGACTTTATCGCATTATCAAGAAAGGAAACGAGCCAGCAGCTCCAAGTGCAGTTAATATAGAATGTGAAAATCAAGAACTCACCGTTTCTGAACCATCGAAACTTGATGATCTCGCCGTTGCCGGACCATCAGGCACCAATAATTTCGCCGTGGCGGGACCATCTAGAGTGAACAAATTCGCCGCACCAGCAAACATTAATAATGGTGGTTTCGAAATAATCGATCCCAATGCCGCTGGATCATAGGAAATTGACGCTGTTCCTAGTGTTGGTAAGTAGAATAATCTCTTCTTTTTGTTCATTCAGACATCATGATTTGCTACGTTATACTAGTTGTACTCGATTATTCAGAAAATTGAAAAAAACATCAGTTCCGTATAATCTTACCTAATCCGACCTAGTAGCTCAATTTGTAGAGCAGTTGCCTATCATACAACAAAACAGAATAATCGAATACAATATGTATTGCATTATATGAAGACACATGCTCCTAACTAATAGTTATTTTTCCATCTTGTTTTCAGAATCTTTGTTTTCTTTGGAATCAACGAGTGCTGAATCAATTGGTAGCGCTGGTGCCCAGAAACCCGGAGACGGTCAGGAAATTCTTCATCAGATGAAGGCAAAATTTGATGAAATACAGGGGTTAGGCAAAATGATTGAGATAGGCAAAATTTGGCCCAAATTCAAATCCTCACGAGTACTAGCCACTGGACACCGGAGATGTTCCGGATTTTCGGAGGCCATGTCAAAAACACATTTTTTCTGCCGCTCGTATTTTTGTGTGGTTTAAAGTTACATCGATAAACACTATTTTCCTAGAAACTAGATCTTATTGAAAATTGAATGCGGGCGGTTGCGCTAAGATCCGTTGAAAAACATCCGAGATATGGCCATTTCAGTAAACCTGGTTCCGGATACTATGGTCAATTATGTATATCCTTCCAATCACGTATATATTATCCGGTACCATATCAATATTGATATCAAACTTCAAGATTTTTCATGGTGATGTTTCAGGAAACATATTCAGGACGGTCAGTTGCCCTGACCACTCTGTAGTAGGTTCCAGGTGCCCCGGGGGAAGTGGCCAATTTGAAAAACGTTCAGAACCCTATCAATATGGGTATCAAACTTCAAGATTTTTCATGGAGATGCTTCAGGAAACATATTCAGGACAGTCAGTTGCCCTGACCACTCTGTAGTGGGTTCCAGGTGCCCCGGGGGAAGTGGCCAATTTGAAAAACGTTCAGAACCCTATCAATATGGGTATCAAATTTCAAGATTTTTCTAGGTGATACTTTTAAATGTATTTTAGAACCAGCAGCTGTCATGACCACTCTGTAGTAGGCTCCAGGTGTCCTGGGGAAGTGGCCAATTTGCAAAATGTTCGAAACCATATCAAAATGAGTATCAAAGTTCGAGGTTTTTCATGGATATGCTTTTGGACTCTCCTGTCGAATAGAGTTCGCCGCAGCACGAAATTGACCATCTACAAAACGCTCATTAGACTCGACTGGTTGGCCTCTATGGCCACGAAAGTTGGATGTTGCTGGCGAAGGACCAACGCGTCCTTGGAGTTTCCGAATGGAAGGTGTTGCGGACCATCTATGGTGGGGTGCAGATGGAAGATAATGGAGGTGGCGGTGGAGGTCAATGAACCACGAGCTGTAACTGTTAGGAGAACTACCCACACGGTACAATTTTGGCGGTTACAGTGGGCCGGGTAAGAAGCCAGAATGTCAGACGATAACCCGATTGAGATGATGCTTCGATAATAATCCGACCGGTACAAGAAGAAGAGGCGTGCAGTGGTCACGGTGGATCGACCAAGTGGAACGCGACCTGCGAATTTTTCGCAAAAATGAAAAACAGACGTCATTCAGGATTTGTCATCATATCAACAAATACCTTGTCTTTCAAAATAATTTGATAATCGGCAGGCTTCACTTTGCCCTTAAGTGCCATAATAGGACCATGGCCATGTCAAGATATAGCACCCCACACAATTGCTAAGTCATGCTTGCGACCTGCTGCCATTGATGGCAGGCCATCTTACACTTGGTCGATCCACCGTGACCGCATCGCTCCTCTTCTTCTTGTACCGGTCGGATCATTATCGAGCACCATCTCAATCGGGTTGCCGTCTGACATTCTGGCTACATGCCCGGCCCATCGTAACCGCCAAAATTGTACCGTGTGGTAGTTCTCCTAACAGTTACAACTCGTGGTTCATTGGCCTCCACCACCACCTCCATTGGCTTCCATCTGCACCCCACCATAAATAGTCCGCAACACCTTCAACACATCATTCGGAAACTCAAAGGGCGCGTTGGTCCTTCGCCAGCAACATCCAACCAAGGATGTTATCGATCATTTAGTAATTTGCGTTCGATCATATAGTGGTTTTTGAATAACTCATTCCAGAAGCTGAATTTCAAAATGTGTTGTATGGTGGACTTCTAGTCCGAAGGTTTTTCTACAACTCTGCCTAATGGTTCGTAGTTTGAATTCCACTAGTAACGGAGTTTTATCTATAGTAACAGTAACTTAGACTAAATGATAACAAAATTCGAATAATTTAGTTTACTGCAACTAGCGTTATAGCTCCGTTATTAGTTGAATACTAACAACGAAATATTAGGCAGAGTTGTAGAAAAACCATCGCACCGGAAGTCCACCATACAACACATTTTGAAATTCAGCTTCTGGAATGAGTTATTGAAAAACCACTATATGATCGAACGCAAATTACCAAATGATCGATAACATCCTTGCATCCAACTTTCGTGGCCATAGAGGCGGACCAGTCTAATGAGCGTTTTGTAGATAGTCAACTTCGTGCGGCGGCGAACTCTATTCGACAGGAGAGTCTAGAAGCATCTCCATGACAACCCTTGAACTTTGATAATGAGTGGACCTGGAACCTACTACAGAGTGGTCATGACAGCTGCTGGTTCTAAAATACATTTAAAAGTATCACCTCGAAAAATCTTGAAGTTTGATACCCATATTGATCGGGTTCTGAACGTTTTTCAAATTGGCCACATTCCCCGGGGCACCTGGAACCTACTACAGAGTGGTCAGGGCAACTGATCATCCTGAATATGCTTCCTGAAGCATCTTCATGAAAAATCTTGAAGTTTGATACCCATATTGATATGGTTCTGAACGTTTTTCAAATTGGCCACTTCCCCCGGGGCACCTGGAACCTACTACAGAGTGGTCAAGGCAACTGATCATCCTGAGTATGCTTCCTGAAGCATCTTCATGAAAAATCTTGAAGTTTGATACCCATATTGATATGGTTCTGAACGTTTTTCAAATTGGCCACTTCCCCCGGGGCACCTGGAACCTACTAGAGTGGTCAGGGCAACTGATCATCCTGAATATGCTTCCTGAAGCATCTTCATGAAAAATCTTGAAGTTTGATACCCATATTGATATGGTTCTGAACGTTTTTCAAATTGGCCACTTCCCCCGGGGCACCTGGAACCTACTACAGAGTGGTCAAGGCAACTGATCATCCTGAGTATGCTTCCTGAAGCATCTTCATGAAAAATCTTGAAGTTTGATACCCATATTGATAGGGTTCTGAACGTTTTTCAAATTGGCCACTTCCCCCGGGGCACCTGGAACCTACTAGAGTGGTCAGGGCAACTGATCATCCTGAATATGCTTCCTGAAGCATCTTCATGAAAAATCTTGAAGTTTGATACCCATATTGATAGGGTTCTGAACGTTTTTCAAATTGGCCACTTCCCCCGGGGCACCTGGAACCTACTACAGAGTGGTCAGGGCAACTGATCACCCTGAATATGCTTCCTGAAGCATCTTCATAAAAAAAACTTGAAGTTTGATACCCATATTGATAGGGTTCTGAACGTTTTTCAAATTGCTCACTTCCCCCGGGGCACCTGGAACCTACTACAGAGTGGTCAGGGCAACTGACCGTCCTGAATATGTTTCCTGAAACATCACCATGAAAAATCTTGAAGTTTGATATCAATATTGATATGGTACCGGATAATATATACGTGATTGGAAGGATATACATAATTGACCATAGTATCCGGAACCAGGTTTACTGAAATGGCCATATCTCGGATGTTTTTCAACGGATCTTAGCGCAACCGCCCGCATTCAATTTTCAATAAGATCTAGTTTCTAGGAAAATAATGTTTATCGATGTAACTTCAAACCACACAAAAATACGAGCGGCAGAAAAAATGTGTTTTTGACATGGCCTCCGAAAATCCGGAACATCTCCGGTGTCCAGTGGCTAGTACTCGTGAGGATTTGAATTTGGGCCAAATTTTGCCTATCTCAATCATTTTGCCTAACCCCTGTATCTGACAGAAACGATCGATATAGGATTCTAACTTCCCTTCCCAAATCCTGGACTGCATACAAAATGATGCAAGAATTCGGTGTTTCGCAACGAACTGCTCAACGTGCAAAGAAATTACAGATTGAAAAAGGTTTTATGAGCACACCGGAGACCAGAGTAAATATGTTGTCTTTGAGCGATGATACTCTAACTGTAGTTAGGGACTTTTATAATAGTGACGAGATAAGCAGAGCATGTCCTGGGAAAAAGGATTTCGTTATTGAAAATATGGCAGGAGAAAAAGTGCATGTACAGCGCAGGTTACTTTTATGTAACCTTCGTGAAATTTATTCAATTTTCAAAGAGCAATATTTTACTTTTAAAATTGGATTTTCAATGTTTTCCAGCAGCCGCCCAAAAAATTGTATTCTAGCTGGTTCAAGTGGAATGCATACTGTCTGCGTATGCATTTATCATCAGAATGTTAAATTAATGTTTAAAACCCTTAAGGACAAGAAACTTATTCATAACCATTTAAAAACGTATCATGACTTGTTTTTTAAAATACTTTGTGAAAATCCTACAGAGAAATGTTGGTTGAAAACCTGTGATCATTGCCCGGGTACGCAGACACTGGAGAATGACCTGATGAATTTTCTTGAAAATGTCGATTCCTTAGAATTTAAACAATGGAAGCAAACAGATCGTTGTCATTTAAATTCAATGCGAATGGATGCAGAAGAGTATGTGGAAACATTTTTAGAAAAATTAATCGAATTATCTCCGCATAATTTTATTGCAGAGCAACAAGGAAACTACTTAAAACGACTTAAAATTAATTTGGAAGCAACTGATTGCATTATAATTGCTGACTTCTCTGAAAATTACTCTTTTGTTATTCAGGACGCTATACAAGGTTTTCATTGGGCAAACGCTCAATGTACAATCCATCCTTTTGCCATATATTATAAGGATGAAGCACAAAATTTAAAGTTTACAAGCTTCATAGCAATCGCAGAATTTACTAAACATAACCATGTTGCCGTTCGGCTGTTTATAACAAATTGTGTGAATTTCATTAAAAAAATGACTGCTTTCAATTTGTGCCACATGTACAAAGACTTCGGTCTTAAAGCAGAGTGGAACTTTTTTGCCACTTGCCATGGAAAAGGGCCTTGTGACGCTTTAGGAGGTGTTCTAAAGCGAAACGCTTCAAAAGCAAGTTTACAAGGCCATCATATTACAACTGCATACGAACTTTTTGGGCTGTTTCTAAAGTAGATTCCAAAATATATTACGAGTTTTTCTCGGAAAAAGATAACAATGCAATGGAAAAGAAAATAAAGAACCGTTATACTCGTGTAAAACATCTCTGGGACACAATCGTTTCATTACTTTAAGCCACAAAATGAAAATTACATTATCGTGAAACGGTTTTCGTTTACAGATAAAGAAAAGTGTGTTAAATTGTAAGAATTTTGCCATGTAATTTTTTTTTGATGATTTATGAAAAATAAAAATAATCAAATTAAATGCTGAGTTTTAATTGAAGGTAATCAGAGAAAAACATTGCTTGTAGATTTGAGATTTGAGCTACCATTCCTCAATATAGCAGAGCCAAGATTCTCTCAGACAGCGCTGGTTGCCAAATTTTTAATAATACCAATGGAAAGCATTCATTACACAAAGAATTTCAACGTAGATTTCATTGGTCGAAAAAATTGTGTTTTTTGGACTTCATAATTGATTTTTAACTTCACTAAATATAAAAAAAATTCTACACGCTAAAAAAATATATTCTAGTTTCAGTTCGGTTCACTCAAAATGACCCTTTTGTGGAATAATTCAAAATAGTTAAGTTTACTCAGTCGTGGTTTACGCTACCACTCAAATTCGGCATGAGTGCCTCTGCAACCCTTATGAGCACTCATGCTGAATTAGGACGCTAACGGACCATTGTGGTTCCAGTTAAAGCGTAAACCATGGTTGAGTAAACCCTAGCAATGTTGGTCTCTGCTTTTAAACAATTTGAGGGTGATTTATAGTTCTTACATTTAATGGGGTCAGAATTGGACAAGCCTTTTCTACTTTTGATAGGTACATTACTTTACAAATAAAACTAGATTTGTAAACATGGTTATCATGAATTTATTAGGAATAAGTTTGATAACTTCAACAGAATGATTCCCGCAGTTATTTTGAAGTGATGGAAAATTATGCTCATTCCATGTGTGTATGTTCAGAAAACTTGAAATTTTCAAAAAAATATGTAACCCAAAAACGGCTCGCTGAACATTTCTCAATCAAATGTTATCAAAAAATGTTTGAATTTTCATAAAAATATATGAAAATATATAGTCGTTGTGGTCCAACATTCGAAAATCATAAAAAACGAATATTTTGGCCATTTTAGCAAATTTGAGTACACCAATACACCAAACCAATATTCTTAGTAAAAACTAGAAGTAATAAGCTTTCTATCCATAAAAAAACATTGCAAATCGATACAGTGGTTCAAAAGTTATGATTTTTTTAAAATAAAAAATTTCGAAAAATAGCGATTTTTCTGGAAACCCTATATCGAACATGGTCACCCTAATAAAAAAAAAATAAATAAAAAAATACGGGTCTAATTATTTTCGATGAAGAATATACCAAGCGATGTTGTGCAAAATTGAAAACTTTTTTTTTCAACTCTATTCTTTTCCCGTGGAATCGCTGTATGGTTATTAATATTATTAAAATTGTGTTCATCATTTCATGCATATTTGTTTTCATTCGTTTTCAAGGGCTGTTCGGCCACATTGAGAGTTGACGTAAAGTCAATGTCAACTTCTCCCCACGAACAGCCCTAGATAGCCGTGTGGTGTCGGCAGCCGGTTGTCTGGCTAAGAATAACGCTACGGATTGCCTGTTCCAGTGGTAAAGTCCACCATACAGGTGACCCTAATTCTTGGTGTGATGCGGCTTTATGCTTACCGTGCCTATGAATGAATGGTTAGGGGGTCTAAAAAGAACCTAACCTCTAACGGAGCCTGTGAAGCACCAGGGCACCCTTCACAGTATTGAGCCCTTAGTGCGCTAACCGGAGCTATGGCGTAGTTGACTTTTGCTTCTCCGGAATAATCGGCTACTCTTATTCAATCTCAACTTGAGGTTAAATAAGGGTGGGATTATGAGTATGTTTTATTTAGTTTTTCATCTAATTGTCACCTATATGGATTCGCTATATGCGTTTTTCACAGTGTACTCTGTGTTTCGTCTTTGACGTTCTTGATACGATACCGACTTGGTTTCATCGTTGCTGTTCACATAAATGTTGAAGTTGTGGAGTGTATTATCGTAATTCACAATGGCTACAGTTAGGATAGCTCAAATCAATCTTCAGCACAAAAGAACAGCAACGATTAATCTTTGTAGACTTATGCAAAATGGCAAATCCCAAGTGGCTTTGGTGCAGGAACCCTATTTTCGCAAGGGTAGCTTCTACCTAGGTAACCTAGTGAACCCGGTTTTGCTGCTTTCAGTAATGAAATGGCAAACTCTCGATCAATGCCGCGTGCATGTGTACTTGTTAACAACGCTACGTTGCTACACTTATCTCTGAACTAACAACCAGAGATGTATGTGCTGTCACAATTGATGCAACTGGCGGATCCCCGTCAGGAAATACGTCTATTGTTCGGTTTATTTACCACATGATGAACCATCCCCTACGGATGCTTTCAAACAAGTGGTCAGTTATTGCACGTCAAAAGGCCTTCCGCTAATTGTCGGTAGTGATGCTAATGCTCATCACATCATCTGGGGTAGCTCGGATATCAATCTGAGAGGCTCCAGCTTGATGGAATACTTAAGTAGTACCGAACTTGGTTTACTTAACATAGGCAATCGCCCAACCTTTATGGTATCTAATAGAGCAGAAGTATTAGACATAACTCTCTGCTCCAATCGAATCAGTCACGAGTTGACGAATTGGCATGTGTCAGATGAGGAATCCATATCTGACCATCGCTACATCTATTTTGATCAGTTGAATGTTTCTTCGCAGACCTTGCGTTTTAGAAATCCCCGTTCAACCAACTGGGATCTCTATACAGAGTTGCTCTCGACAAAATTTCATGGATATCTACCATCCATTGAAACTCCTACCGACTTGGATGATGCCGTTGATACTACAACGTTGCATATCGTGGAAGCTTATGAAGAAGCTTGCACTTTACTTTCTGTAAAAACCTCAAGAGGAACCCTTGGTGGAATTCCGATTTGGCTAAGCTAAGGAAGCAGTGCAGAAGGAGTTGGAACAGACGCCATTCAGCAGGGACGGATTCTTTCAAGTTGGCTCGCAAAGCTTACAAGAAGGCTCTACGATCTGCTGAACGATCCGGCTGGAAAAACCTTTGTGCAAATGTTTCCAATTTGAGTGAAGCCAGTCGATTGAATAAAATTCTTGCGAGATCCAAGGATTTCCAAGTTGGCGAAATTCGCAAGCCAAATGGCGACTACACTTCTTCTGACGAAGAAGCGTTAGAGCACTTATTTGATACACACTTCCCTGGATGTGTAGATATTGCATCTTCGGATGTTCCTGATGTCTTTTCATGTAGTTATGGGTCTTGGGCTCAGGCTCGTAGAATCATAACTACTGAATCGATTCAATGGGCTCTGAATAGTTTTGCTCCTTACAATTCTCCAAGGGAAGATGGGATCTATCCCGTTCTTCTTCAGAAGGGTTTTGAGCATATCAAACATGTTTTGAAAAAACTTTTAGTATGCAGTTTTGCTACTGGGTATATTCCCATATCCTGGCGGGATGTCACTGTAAAGTTTATCCCAAAAGGAGGACGTGCTTCGTATGAAGAAGCAAAGAGTTTTAGACCCATCAGTCTAACCTCATTTCTTCTGAAATGCTTAGAACGTATTATCGATCATCACATTCGTGATGACTGTTTGGCAAACATGCCTCTTCATGTTAATCAACATGCTTACCAATCTGGAAAGTCCACCGTGACTCTTCTACACAAGGTTGTCTACGACATCGAAAAAGCATTTGCCCAAAAGCAATCATGCTTGGGTGCGTTCTTAGATATTGAGGTGCTTTTGACAACGTGTCTTTCGATGCAATATTGGAAGCCGCACGATGTCATGGGCTACCTAATATTATTACCAAATGGATTCACCAGATGCTTAAAACCGACATCTCTACTCGACATTACGTCAAGCAGCGATTAGGAAATTAAGTGTCTGTGGCTGCCCCAAGGGGAGTATTATCTCCACTTTTGTGGAACCTCGTTGCAGATACGCTATTGAGATTACTCAATAATGGCGGTTTTCCTACCTATGGATTTGCTGACGACTATCTAATATTGATAGTCGGTTTGTGTATTACTACTTTATTCGACCTGATGCAAAACGCTCTTCAGGCAGTCGAAAGTTGGTGTCGCCAATATGGCCTTTCGGTTAATCCGAATAAAACATCTATTGTTCTTTTCACGGAAAAACGTAACCGTAACGGTATTCGGCCATTACATCTTTTGACTCTGAAATCAATGTAACGGATCAGGTAAAGTATGTGGGACTAATTCTTGATTCCAAGCTCTCCTGGACTCCTAACATTGAGTTCAGAGTCAAAAAGGCGTGTATGGCTTTCGGCCAATGCCGACGAACTTTTGGTAAAACTTGGGGTCTTAAACCTAAATATATCAAATGGATTTACACAACAGTTGTACGACCAATTTTGGCTTATGGATGTCTTGTGTGGTGGCAAAAGGGTGAAGTGAGGACAATTCAGTCTAAATTAGGCCATCTTCAAAGGATGTGCCTAATGGCAATGACTGGTGCGTTCTCTTCGACTCCTACGGCTGCTCTCGAGGTTCTTCTCGACGTTGTCCCACTACACATACATCTCAAACAAGAAGCACTTTCTTGTACTTACCGATTATGGGTTCTCGGTTTCTTGGAAGAGAATCCTGTAAATCCTGTAAAGTTCTACACACACTTCGTTGTTACAACTCATGGTTGATTGGGACAGAACAGTCCTTGCTCCAAGTGATCTCACACTCGCTAGTAGTTTTCCTTATAGGACATTTTCAACACAATTCCCTCGCGGGATGAGTGGACATCTGGCTATTTGGAGAAGTATGTCGGACAGCATTGTTTGTTATACTGACGGCTCCCTCTTCGAAGGTAGAGCGGGTGCAGGTGTCTACTCGCGTGAGCTAAGATTGGAACAGTCACACTCACTGGGTAGACACTGCACTGTCTTTCAAGCGGAAATATTTGCCATTATGTGTGGAGTGCAATCTGCACTTCAGAAACACATAATTGGCAAAGTAATATACTTCTGTTCAGATAGTCAAGCAGCTATCAAAGCCCTCGCTTCGGCCACCTCAAGGTCGAAGTTAGTAATCGCATGTCGAACTCAAATAGAGGAACTGAATTCAGTTAATACATTGTACCTTATATGGGTACCTGGCCATTCGTCCATAGCTGGAAACGAATTGGCTAATGAGTTAACTCGCACTGGAGCATCACAAGACATTTTGGGCCTGAGCCAGCTATTCCAATATCTAAGTGTTGGGTGAAGCGTTTGATTAGCTCTTGGGCTTCCACTCAGCACAAACGGTATTGGAGTAGTTTGGATTCATGTCGACAAACAAAATTGTATATCCGAGAGCCATCTCCGGTAGTAGCTAACTATTTAGCTAATCTGTCTAAACAGAATTGCAGTGTCTTAGTCAAGGCCTTGACAGGTCACTGCCGACTCAACTATCACATGGCAAATATTCAACGTGTTGAATCCTTTGTCTGTGATGGTTGTGAATCCGATTATGAAACTGCTTATCATCTGATATGTAACTGCCCAGTTTATGCGCAACTGCGTTTCCAAATATTTGGTAAACACTTACTAAGTGAAACTGACTACAGAAACCTGAACCTTCAAAGCATTCTGTTGTTCATAACCCGTTGTGGTAAGGAGCTATGAGCTTTTGTACGTGTTGTATACGTTGTATGCCCTCTTCAAGGGTACCTTTCCTCAACTTCCCATTTTCTCCCATCCATATTCCTTTCCTTTTGTTCACTTCCTTTTCCGTCAGGTGCGTGATGAGAAAGGCTGTGAAGGCGATGGCACAAATCTCCCGAATTGAGGTGAACGTGCCCCTGGAGCCGACGTTCTGATACCTGATACCTGATACCAAGCGATGTTGTGCAAAATTGAAAACTTTTTTTTTCAACTCTATTCTTTTCCCGTGGAATCGCTGTATGGTTATTAATATTATTAAAATTGTGTTCATCATTTCATGCATATTTGTTTTCATTCGTTTTTCGTATAAAATTTATTTCTTTGAACGTGTTGGTCGGCATTTTTGTTTTGGTATTCAATTTGACAGAACCATGGTGAAAGTCGGTTACTGAAAACATCCTTAGTACTTAAGTTTAGTCTTGTGAATGTGCAATCAAAAACAAGGTTGCAACTGAAAGATGTTGAAAATATCGATAATTTTTGCGCTGTTTGGGTCGTGTGAAAGTTATCAAAGCAGTTTTTCATACCAAAACGTAACATACTATATGTTCGAAAGATGTATTTTTTACACTCATACAACAAACCGTGTTACTTGGGTAAGGTGGGCTTGGGTCCCTTCTCATTGCTTGATCCCGGGAAATGAGAAAGCGGACTCTTTGGGTAAGGTGGGCGCTGTGGAAGGTGATATTTACGATCGGCAAATAATTTTCGATGAATTATTCTCAGTAGTTCGCCAGGTAACCTTGATCAGCTGGCAACCGAAATAGACAAATGGGGAGTAGATGGCTGTATTTAATTCGCCCGCAGGTGTCAAAGCGTCTATGGTTCAAAAAATTGAATATGGGACGAGACTTCATTCGAACCATGTGTCGTATAATGCCCAATCACTACACTTTAAACGCACATCTTTTCAGAGTAAGGCTCTCGGAAAGCTATCTATGTGTTTGCGGCGAGGAATATCAGGACATTGATCATGTCGTTTGGGCGTGCAAGGAGCATCACTTCGCCAGATCTGCATTAACTAAACATCTTCGCGTCCGAGGAAAACAACCAAAGCCTATTAGAGAAGCGTTGGTGGGCCTTGCTCTCGAATACACGTCTCTCGTCCACCTCTTTGTGAAAGTTGCTGATGTAAGACTGTAATATTAGTCTGCCCATCCCCTTGTCTGTCGTACCCCATAACAAATGTCTATCGTTAACCACTTCGTATGTCGTCCTCTCAATGTTGTCTCCCAAAAAAATGTTTGTTTGTTCCGTTACAGATGTGAGACATCGCCAAGAATGTCAACTATGTGAACATCAGCATCGTAATTACTTAAGCACCCAAAATTCCATTCCTTTCCTACTGTATTATTGTATTCCCTTACCTCGATCAAACCGCGAGTCTTTTTTTTAACCATTTGATTTATTTGGTAGGCTCAGTCGTGTGTGACACTTTGCGGAGCCGCTTTTCTTAAGTATGATATTTTTACAATGAGTGTCATTAAGGAGGGGCCCTCCTTAGCCGTGCGGTAAGACGCGCGGCTACAAAGCAAGACCATGCTGAGGGTGGCTGGGTTCGATTCCCGGTGCCGATCTAGGCAATTTTCGGATTGGAAATTATCTCGACTTCCCTGGGCATAAAAGTATCATCGTGTTAGCCTCATGATATACGAATGCATAAATGGTAACCTGGCTTAGAAACCTCGCAGTTAATAACTGTGGAAGTGCTTAATGAATACTAAGCTGCGAGGCGGCTCTGTCCCAGTGTGGGGATGTAATGCCAATAAGAAGAAGATCATCTTATCATTAACAGTTAGTAGGGAAGGGGGGCGTAGACCATAATACTCGTGGTGACTCAAGGTTAAAAAATTACTTAATTCAGGACGGACGGGGTAGGAATTTGGATTCAGGTTATTTCAGCTGCTTATACGGGCATTTGACGTTGGAAACGTCATAACCGCGAGTCTTTCGGATCCCCAAAACTAAGAATCAAAGTGTAATATCAAACATGATCTCGACTCCGTAACGCTTCACGGAAATTGAGCCTCCAAAATAAATGAAAGGTAAAAAAAAAACTAATATATGTGTTATTGAAACCGAATTGATATTTATGGCAATTTTGGTAAAGATTTCTTCATAAATTAATTCACGGTTAATTTTCATACTGACATGATATGTATCAAAGTCATCGAATGAATGCGTTTGTTGCTGTCAAATGAACCGCTGCCAGCGAAAGTGGTACATGCTACATTGAGTAAATTTTACAGGAGACGCATTTTCCCAAAAACTTCGAAAATAAAATTCACATTTTCAATTTTATGCAACGTGTTAACTGGTGTCCTAAATGTAGTAATGAGAAATATGCGAAGTTTTTGACAAATTTCAAGTTTGGTGGAACAAAATGCACATGTACCACTATTAATGGGAACAAAATGCAACAGAAACCGAAAATCGTTGCCAGTAAAAGTGGTTTGTTTGTTTGTTTGTTTTTATTAGCGGCATTTCACACTGCTAGAGTGCATTCATGCCGTATCCTAAAATATTAACATTACCCATTACAATAAAACATTTCCTTTTTTCTTTGACCTAGTGTTGTACACTTTCCATCCTGAATCGGACAGATTTTCTCCACTGTACTGCAACTCTTCACGGCAGCTCTCATCATCACACACATCACACAAGTACCTACATTTATAAAATTATTTTAAACGGCAGTAAACCATCTTGAAATTCAAAAATAGGTTTAAATCTGATGCGGAAACATCCATGTTGTCAAATTTTCTGTTCAATAAGCTGATTTTAGTGGGTAGAACTGTACTTTTACCACTTTTCCTGGAAACGAAATTGCCATTGTGATATATACCAGAAATTAAAAAGTGCATATCTTTAGATTTAGTTGTCAAAAACCACTTTTTCGTTATTCCCTTACTAGATCTTTGCTAACAGAAGCCGTTGGTGTAAAAAACACAAAATCGACAAAAATGGTTTATGTACCACTTTCGCTGGCACCGAAATGTTACTCATATGACATATCTGTATTCAATTAAGATCTTCGAAGGCTAAGTTCACATTCGGGTCAAAATGTTCAAATCACATTAACGGCACTGGTCCTCTGCTGCCCTTTCAAATGTTATGCACTCAGCGAACTGGACTATCGAAATTCATAACTGGCGCCTTATGAATCTTCGACTGATTACTCCACTAACAGTGCTTCTTATACGCAGTTACCTCCCCGAGTAATCAAGCGTCGATGGGCGTGTGGTCTACGTACTGGCCTCCCGACCCCGACGTCCATGGTTCGAACCCAGTCTGCCGCACTTCACTTTTTTTCAAATGAAAATCATCATTCATAAGGCAGCATATTGAAATTCATACCGATTCCTTGTGGCAAATTTTCATAAGGCGTTTGATTAAAAACCATACGTCCATTTTCCTCAGTGTGGGATAACTATGGGACACCTTCAGTGTTCATGTTGAAAAATATACATATTCACTTATTTATGTATGAATTCCTAGCCTTCTTCAGTCAAGTTCGTGCAGTTTTTAATATTTTTTCCTAAGGTTCAATTCAAATTGTGTATAATGTCCAATTTGACAGGCCTCAACTGATAGCACAAATGCAAAAGGTTCGAGGTTCACAAGTGGCTATAAATCCACGAAAAACGACTAGAACTTGAAATCAATCACTGTGAATCAATTCTATGACTATTCTCTGTGCTATGACTACATACCGAGTTCTTTTTTTTATTGCCTGATTTTCTCAAAACTGCACGCGGCGAACCCATCATGAAAGGTACCGCCGCGCTTTCTGCACCCCGTTTACTTGATTCTTATGGGTGAATAGCATTGCGGTGTATCGTTTGGCGCGGCCGTACCTTTCGACAGTTATTCGCCGCGTGAAGTTTTGTGCAAGTACCCATTCGGGAACACTACAAACGCCGCGCAGTGTATCATATCCAGAAAATCTGACAATACATGGTTGGGTTTTAGTCGATTATGATCTTTAGTGTCAATGAAACTATGATTTCACCCCAAGAAAAAAATCACAAAAAATGAAAGAAAATTCGGGTGCTGTATCAAAAGCTGTGAAAGTTCAATCGAGAAATTAATAAATACCGTGGGGGTACGACATCCGTCCACTTTAGGAGAACAAATTAAAGGGGGTTATATGTAATTCATTTATAAATACACAGCAAATAATTTTGGAAATTCAACGATGTGTAAACTTATCCCATCAAACGAATCAACATTTTATATTCAATTGAATTTGATTGAATTTTACAAGCAAGCATCGTTTAAATTTATTTCGATTTCAAAGAACAGTGAGATCAATTGAATGTTACGTTTTTTTGCATGCTCCAAATATGTGCATGAAAATACATTTAAAATCACAACATATTTTTATCTGTGTAGTTTCTCTTGTCCTATTCATATACTTGACAGTAGGCTTTGAAATTAAAACAATAAAAATTGAAAACAAATCACCTCCCAAAAAACTCGTAGCTTTTGGTGCCACTTGCTCGCGTGCTGACTAGGATTCCCAAAAGTGACTGTATTTAAACTGTAAATAACAATAAATAAAGCAAAATCAGTGGGAAATAAATCATAGGGATCGCTTCACAAGGTGCGTATTAAACTTTTTATAGTGGCGGCTGTAATATTTAGCCAAAATAAGCTGTACGGATTTTGATCCCTTGATTCGAAATCCGTCCACGGTGGACAGATTTCGATTCAGGAGGTGTTGACATTGTTCATTATTTTTACATAATTTTCTTCCTTTAACTTTCGATGCGTGAAAGTGGAACACTCAACAAATAGGGGCCCTTGTAAGCCTGTACTAAAGACGAACGTTTTATTAGCGTTCGATTTGTATTTTCTAGAGACTTTTACATATACTAAAGTGCTTAAGTGTACGGATTTCGATGCCCCATGGTACCACGGTTCTAACTTGATTTCAGATTTATTTTTTTCAACAACATTTTCCAATCGAGGTTTTTCAGATCATGGTAGTTGTTAGCTAGGATCATTTGAAATGTTTGTCTAGAAGTGATCTCTGGGTACTCCTATTGAAATTTAATTTATGAAGTCAGTCTATTCTTCTTCTTCTTCTTTAATGGATCTACATTCCAACTGGAACTTGGCCTGCTTTTCAACTTAGTATTCTATTAGCATTTCCAAAGTTATTAATTGAAAGTTTTTCTATGCCCGCCATTGTATAAGTATGCATCTTGAGTGGCAAGTACAATGGATATACTATGCTTAGGTAGTCGAGAATGTTTCCAACCCGAAAACATCCTAGACCGGACCGAGAATCGAACTCGCCATCTCCGGATTGGCAATTCTACGCCTTTGCTCGCTAGGCTACTGGAGACCCATTTAAATTGGAGAATTTTAATGCTTTCAGTACTAGAAACCCAAAGTAAAGCTTAAGTTCGACGGGAGTGGTCCAATGGAGCTATTTACGGAAATTGGAAAGCAATTGAAATTGCATTCAATTATCAAATGAAAATCTTTTTAAAGGGAATAAAAAAATTTCATCCACTCTTCCTCTGCATGAACATTTGCAATCCAAACAAAAGTCCGTCTGTTTTTGCTTCGTCAATAGTCAACAATACTCCTTCCATAAACTCTTCCAACGAAGTTGTTGCTCCTAACCTGAATTCCCAGCCAGCTACACGCATTGCATAACATTCCGGCTGTTTGTTTGATGATGCGTTTCGGCTCTCCCTCTCATCGTCTGGGCTTCTCTTCTCTTCCATTGCCTCTCCACCGGGCACCGCCGGATCTCATCTGCGGAGGCCAAACCCAACAAACATGTTTCAAAAACAAACAACAACAAAAAAACACTCACAACGCAAAGCAAATAGAGAAGACGATGACTGAAAACAATATCGTTCCCACTCGTTGCAACACTAAATTCCAATTACACATGCCACTTCGCACATACTTGTAGCACTTATCCACCCCAAAAGGAGCCCTCACTCACTCACTGTTGGGTTGGAAGTGAATGGTCTTTCAAGGGAATCGACCACGAGGCAAACCAAAAACGCTATCCCACCTTTCTAACCCGTCTCAGCTCGTTGGACTCTCTTGTTGTTGTTGGGGTTTAGTGTCCGTTGACCGTAATGCTCGGAAAAGACTTTAACCGATTCAGTCAATATCGATATTGCTGAGTATTTAGGATTTCACTAAAGATGTTAAATTCCTCACTTGGATTTCAGCTGTTTTTTTCTTGATTTCCATGTATTTTGAAAAGATATCAGTTCTCCACTGGAATGATTGTGCTTTCAGAGTGTTCAACTTTAGCACCTTAATAAATGTTCCAATAAAGAAAATTTACGAATTTTACTACCTGCAAAGCTAACTGTTAAAGTGCACCACATTCCCCAGTATCCACGGTTACGATTGCTCGTGGTCCATGGTAAAGTCCGCCAGCCCTTTCATTTCTGTTTAAAAAGGGAAAGATTCGGTCAGGAATTTTGACCTACGACTCTTCGCTTTTCGTTTGCCTACTCCCCATATGGCACCAGGCGGGAGCGAGCCGCGCTTTGTTCTGTTTTCTGCTTCTTCGAGCTGGTGGACGGTTGTTGCTTGCATTGCATGGCACCAAATTGGAGTGAACGGCGGCGGTGGTACCACATCTATACGCTGGGTTCGGGAGAATTTTCCGATGATTTGGCTCAGGTTTTCATCGTATCCTTCCAGCCAGCGGAACATGGTCGGATGTGTCTATCGGAATTTGGGAGTCCGGCAGTAAAAACAACAAAGGGTCGTGCCCCAATTCGGGTGGGATTTTCCGAATGAGAGGACCAGAGCGAGAGCAGAAACATCGCTTCATAAACCGCACGTTACTCTCGAGAGAGTGAGAAAGTTTTCTTTCTGCGGTGGATGCTGCGATGGAAAAACTGTGTGGAAGAGGATAGATAATGGATGAGCGGAAATTGCGAGGATTCGGTTGCTTATCAGTGCCGAGAGCAAATTGCGAGTAAATGCGTTTGACTGATAATGCAACATTCTCTTCGCTTGGGCGCGGACGTGGGATGGGGTTTTGCTTTGTGGTAGAATGTACGTACGATGCGATAGCGGAACAAAAGGGTTTAACTAACGAGAATCTTCAGATTATCTTCATAATCTTCATAACTAAAAACATGTTTTCCTGGCAATGCTTTCTAACTAGATAATTTGCTTTCCTGAGTATTCGAAAACAATCGCAATTATTTGACAATGATAACAAACTCAAATGCAAACGACAAAAATGGTTGGAAAAAAGTTCGATTTTATTTCAATACAATCGTTTAAATATAATTTGAATCTTAATCGAATAAAAAGCAAATCGATACCAAAATTTATTATAATTCAAATCTATCGTAGTCGAATAAAAGTTTATTCGAAATTAAAAAAAATCAAAACGAAATGGAAAGCACTTCGAAAAAGATATCCAATAAAAATAGAATCAATATCGTAGGGGAAATTACGGCTTTGGCAGGTTTTGTTCTATTATTGTAAGGAGGGTTTTTTAATGAAATTCGGCCACAATATTCTTTGATATGCAAAGTATGTTTAGGCCAAAATTGAGCATGATTGGTTATGGAAACCCCTGACAATAATAGAACAAAACCTGCCAAAGCCGTCTATATTTGAAAAATACGTCAAAATAATCGATATTAAGTCGAAATCGAAATTAAATTCAAAACGAATCAAAATCTAATCAAAGTTGAAACAAAATCTAATCGAAATCAAGTCGCATGAAATCGAATCGAATGGGAACCGAATCGGAATCAAATCAGAATTGAATCGAATCGAAATTGAATACGAATCAAATCAAAATCAACTCGGAATGAAATCAAATCAAAATTAAATCAAAAGAGAATCAAAATCTTAACGAAATTAAATTGAAATTTTTCAGAAATCAAATCAGAACTAATTCAAAGTTGAATCAAAATCGATTCGAAATTTAGTCAGAAAGGAATCGAATTTAGTCAAATTTGTAATCGAAATCAAAGTGAAATCGATTCACAATCAAGGAAAATCGATTCAAAACTGAGTCGGAATAGAATTGGAATCGAGTCGGAATTGCTTGGAAATCAAATTCAAATCTACTCGAAATCGAATTTAATTGATATCGGATCTATATCGAATCAAAATTTAAAAAAAATAATTGAATCAAAATTATATCAAGACTAAATCAAAATCGAAATAAACTAGAACAAATCACGGTACCGAACGAAATGGAATAATTTTGGAATGAAATAGAAAAATAATTTGAGCCTAAATCGACTCGAAAATTTTCGGAGACGAGCCAGCCTAGGGCTGAAAGTCTCCTTAATAAAGACAGTAAAGAAGGATCGAAAACACATTTGTTCGAATTTGAATTGAATTGAAATCAAATTTGAATCGAAAATAAATTAAGATAGTATCGAGTCAAATCGAAATCGAATTGAATTTTGGTCGAATTAGAATCATAATCAAATGAAAATTAAATCAAAATGAAATCTCAATCGAATCTGAATAAAATCGGAATGGAATCGGAATCACATATTCAAAATCAAATTCAGATCAAAACGTTATCGAATTCAATAAAAAATCGGTTAAAGTCGAATGAAATTGTAAATGATTCAAAAACAAATAGAGCCCGAATTGAAATCCACTCGGATCGAAATAAAATTTAAACATATTAAAATTAAACTATCGAATCGAATCGAAATCGAATCAAAATGGAAATTGAAATCGAATAAAAATCAAAATCTAATCGAAATCGAATCGAAAGTGAATCGAAATTGATCCTAAATCGTATCGGAATCGAATCGAAATCGAATCAGAACTGAATCAAAATTGAATCGAAATAGAATTGAAATCGAATTAAAAATCAAATTAAAATCGAATCAAAATCAAATCGAAATCGTTTTGAAATCGAATCGAAATCGTTTTGAAATCGAATTGAAATCGAATCGAAATCTAATCGAAATCGCATCGACATCGCATCAAAATCTAATAGAAATCGAATCAAAATCGAATAAAATTCGAATCAAAATCTTATCGAAATCGAATTGAAATCGAATCGAAATTGAATCGAAATCGAATCTAATTCGAATCGAATTGAAATCGAAGCGAATAGAACGCGAATCGAAATCCAATCGAAACTGAATCGAAATCGAATCGAAATTGAATTGAAATCGAATCGTAATCGAATCAAAATCGAATCGAAATTAAATCAAATCGAAATCGAATCGAAATCTAATCTAAATCAAATCAAAATCGAATCAAAATCGAATCGAAATCGGAACGGAATCGAATCGAAATCGAATTGAAATTGAATCAAAATCGAATCAAAATCGAATCAAAATCGAATCAAAATCGAAATCGAATCAAAATCGAAATCAAATAAAAATCAAATCGTATTCGAATTGAAATCGAATTGAAATCGAATCGAAATCGGAATGGATTCGAAAACGAATCCAAATCGAATCAAAATGAGATCGAATCGAAATCGGAATGGATTCTAAAACGAATCCAAATCGAATCAAAATGAAATCAAAATCGAATACAAATCGATTGAAATTGTATCGAATGAAAATCAAAATCGAATCAGAAATCGAATCGAAATCGAATCGGAATCGAAATCGAAATCGAATCGAAATCGAATCGAAACCGAATCGAAATCGAATCGAAATCGAATCGAAATCGAATCGAAATCGAATCCAAATCGAATCGAAATCGAATCGAAATCAAGTCGAAATCGGATCAAAATCGAGTCGAAATTGAATCGAAATCGAATCTAATTTGAATCAAAATCGAATAGAAATCGAATCGAAATCCAATTAGAATCGAATCGAAATAGAATCAAACTTGAATCAAAATCGAATCAAAATTGAATCGAAGTCGAATCAAAATCGAATCTAAATCGAATCGAAATCGAATCGAAATTGAAATCGAATCGAAATCGAATCAAAATCGAATCGAAATCGAATCGCAATCGAATCGAAATCGAATCAAACTCGAATCGAATTGAATTGAAATTGAATTGAAATCAAATAGAAATCAAATCGAAATTGAATCGAAATCGAATCGGAATGGAATCAAAATCGAATCAAAATCGATTCAAAATCAATTCGAAATCAAATTGAAATCAAAACGAAATCAAATTGAAATCAAATAGAAATCAAATCGAAATTGAATCGAAATCGAATTGAAATCGAATCGAAATCAAATCGAAATCGAATCGAAATCGAATCGAAATCGAATCGAAATCGAATCGAAATCGAATCGAAATCGAATCGAAATCGAATCGAAATCGAATCGAAATCGAATCGAAATCGAATCGAAATCGAATCGAAATCGAATCGAAATCGAATCGAAATCGAATCAAAATCAAATCGAAATCAAATCAAAATCGAATCGAATTGAATTGAAATTGAATTGAAATCAAAAAGAAAACGCATAGAAATGGAATCGAAATCGAATCGGAATGGAATCAAAATCAAATTAAAATCGATTCAAAATCAAATCGAAATCGAATAGAAATCGAATTTAAATCGAATGAAAGTCGAATCGAACTTAAAATCGAATCGAATTTGAATCAAAATCAAATCGAAATCGATTCGAAATCAAATTGAAATCGAAATCGAATAGAAATAAAAATCGAATAGAAATTGAATCGGAATCGAATTTAAATCGAATCGAAATCGGATCAAAATCGAATCGAAATCGAATCGAAATCGAATCAAAATCGAATCGAAATCGAATCGAAATCGAATCGAAATCGAATCGAAATCGAATCGAAATCGAATCGAAATCGAATCGGAATCTAATCGAAATCGAATCGAAATCGAATCGAAATCGAATCGAAATCGAAATCGAATCGAAATCAAATCGAAATCGAATCGAATTCGAATCGGAATCAAAATCGTATCGAAATCGACATCGAATCGAAATCGAATCGAAATAGAATCCAAATCGAAACGAATGGAAATCGAATCGAAATAGAAATCGCAATCGAATTCAAATTAAAATGGAATCGGAATCGAATTAAAATCGAATCGAAATCAAATCGGAATCAAATCGAAATCGCAATCGAATCGTAATCGAAATCGAATCGAACAGAATCAAATCGAAATCGAATCGTAATCGAAATCGAATCGAAGTCGAATCGAAATCGAAAAAAACGAACCGAAATCGAATCGAAATCGAATCGAAATCGAATCGAAATCGAATTGAAATCGAACCGAAATCGAATCGAAATCGAATCGAAATCGAATCGAAATCGAATCGAAATCGAATCAAAATCGAATCGAAATCGAATCGAAATCGAATCGAAATCGAAATCGAATCGAAATCGAATCAAAATCTAATCGTAATCGAATCGAAATTGAATCGAAATCGAATCGAAATCGAATTGAATCGAAATCTAATCGAAATCCAATCGTAATCGCATCGAAATCTAATCGAAATCGAATCGAAATTCAATCGCAATCGAAATTGAATTGAATCGAAATCGAATCGAAATCGAATTGAAATTGAATCGAAATCGAATCGAAATCGAATCGAAATCGAATCGAAATCGAATCGAAATTGAATCGAAATCGAATCGAAATCGAATTAAAATCGAATCGAAATCGAATCGAAATCGAATCGAATTCGAATCGAAATCGATTAAAAATCGAATCGAAATCGATTAAAAATGGAATCGAAATCGAATTGAAATCGAAGCAAAATGGAATTGAAATCGATTCGAAATCGAATTGAAATCGAATTGAAACCGAATCGAAATCGAATTGAAATCGAATCGAAATCGAATCGAAATCGAATTGAAATCGAATCGAAATCGAATCAAAATCGAATCGAAATTGAATCGAAATCAAATCGAAATCGAATCACAATCGAATCAAAATCGAATTGAAATCAAATCGAAATTGAATCGAAATCGAAACGAAATCGAATCGAAATCGAATCGAAATCGAATCGAAATCGAATCGAAATCGAATCGAAATCGAATCGAAATCGAATCGAAATCGAATCGAAATCGAATCGAAATCGAATCGAAATCGAATCGAAATCGAATCGAAATCGAATCGAAATCGAAATCGAATCGAAATCGAAATCGAATCAAAATCGAAATCGAATCGAAATCAAATCGAAAACAAATCGAAACCGAATCGAGAAAAATCGTAATCGAATTGAAATCGAATCGAAATCGAATCGAAATCGAATCGAAATCGAATCGAAATCGAATTGAAATCGAATTGAAATCGAATCGAAATCGAATCGAAATCGAATCGAAATCGAATCAAAATCGAATCAAAATCGAATCGAAATCGAATTGAAGTCAAAATCGAATCGAAATCGAATTGAAGTCGAATTGAAATCGAAGCGAAATCGAATTGAAATCGAATTTTCAATTGAATCGAAATCGAATACAAATCGAATCGAATTGAAATCGAATTGAAATCGAATTGAAATCGAATCGAAATCGAATCGAAATCGAATTAAAATCGAATCGAATTCGAATCGAAATCGAATCGAAATCGAATCAAAATTGAATCGAAATAGATTCGAAATCGAATTGAAATCGAATTGAATTCGAATCGAAATCGATTCGAAATCGAAATCGAAATTGAAGTCGAATTGAAATCGAATCGAAATCGAATTGAAATCGAATTGAAGCCAAAATCGAATCGAAATCGAATTGAAGTCGAATTGAAATCGAAGCGAAATCGAATTGAAATCGAATTTTCAATTGAATCGAAATCTAATCGAAATCGAAATCGAATTAAAATCGAATCGAAATCGAATCGAAATCGAATTGAAATCGAATCGAAATCGAATTAAAATCGAATCGAAATCGAATTGAAATCGAATTGAAGTCGAATTGAAATCGAATTGAAGTCGAATTGAAATCGAATCGAAAACGAATCCAAATCGAATCGAAATAGACTCGAAATTGAATCGAAATCGAATTTAAATAAAGTCGAAATAGAATCGAAATTGAATCGGAATCGAATCGAAATCGAATCGAAATTGAATCGAAATCGAATCGAAATCGAATAGAAATCGAATCGAAATCGAATCGAAATAGAATCGAAATCGAATCGAAATCGAATCGAAATCGAAATCGAATAGAAATCGACTTAAAACCGAATCGGATCCGAATCGAAATCGAATCGGAATTGAAATCGCAATCAAAATCGAATCGAAATAGATTCGAAATTGATTCGAAATAGAATCGAAATCAAATCGAAATCAAATTGAAATCGAATCAAATCGAATAAAAATCAAATCAAAACCGAAAATCAAAATCGATTCGAAATCGAATCGAAATCCAATTGAAATCGAATAGAAATCGAATCGAAATCCAATTAGAATCGAATCGAAATAGAATCAAACTTGAATCAAAATCGAATCAAAATTGAATCGAAGTCGAATCAAAATCGAATCGAAATCGACTCGAAATCGAATCAAAATCGATTCTAAATCGAATCGAATTCGAATCGAAATTGAATCGAAACCGAATCGAAAGCGAATCGACATCGAAATCGAATAAAAATTGAATTAAAATCGAATAGAAGTCGAATCGAAATAGAATCGAAATCGAATAAAACTCGAATCGATATCTAATTGAAATCGAATCGAAATTAAATCTAAATCGAATCAAAATCGAATCGAAATCGAATCAAATTTGGATCCAAATCGAATCGAAATTGAATCAAAATCGAATCGAGATTGAAACCGAATTGAAATCGAATCGAAATCGAATCGATATCAAATGGAAATTGAAATCGTATTGAAATTGATTCAAATTTGAATCGAATTCGAATTTTAATCGAATCGAAATCGAATCGAAATCGAATCGAAATCGAATCGAAATCGAATCGAAATCGAATCGAAATCGATTCGAAGTTGATTCGAAATCTAATCAAAATGCATCGACCTCGAGTCGAAATTGAATTGAAATCAAAATCGATTTGAAATCGAATCGAAATCGAATCGAAATCGAAATCGAATCGAAATCGAATCGAAATCGAAACAAAATCGAAGCGAAATCGAATTGAAATCGAATTTTGAATAGAATCGATTTCGAATCGAAATCAAAATCGAAATCGGAACGAAATCGAATCGAAATCGAATCGAAATCGAATCGAAATCGAATCGAAAGCGAATCGAAATCAAATCGAGATCGTATCGAAATCGAAATCCAATTAAATTCAAATTGAAATTGAATCGAAATCGTATTGTAATCGAATCAAATTTATATCGAATCAAAATAAATCGAAGTCGTTTTGGAATCAAATCGAAATCGAATCAAAATTGAATCGAAATCGAAATCGAATGGAAATCGAATCGAAATCGAATCGAAATCGAATCGAAATCGAATCGAAATCGAATCAAAATCAAATCGAAATCGAATCTAAATTGAATCGAAATTGAATCGAAATCGAATCGAAATCGAATCGAAATCGAATCGAAATCAAATAGAAATCAAGATCGAATCGAAATCTAAACGAAATCGAATCGAAATCAAAATTGAATCGAAATTGATTTGAAATCGAATCGAAATTAAATCGAAATCGAATCAAAATCGAAATCGAATCAAAACCGAATCGAATCAAAATCGAATCGAAATTGAGATCCCCCCCCAATCGAATCAAATCGAATCAAAAACGAATCAAGTTTGAATTGACATCGAATCGAAATCGAATCGAAATCGAATCAAAATCGAATCGAAATCGAATCGAATCAAAATCGAATCAAAATCGAATCGAAATCGAAATCGAATCGAAATTCAATCGAAATCGAATCGAAATCAAATCAAAATCGAATCGTAATCGAAACGAAATCAAATCAAAATCGAATCGAAATCGAATTGAAATTGAATCGAATCGAAATCATATCGAAAACAAATTGAAAATCTAATCAAAATTATTTGAAACTGAATCAAAATCTAATTGAAATCAAATCGAAATCTATCAAATTTAAATTAAAATCCAATTTAATCAAAATCAGCTTAAAACCGAAATCAATTGAAATCAGATTGAAATCGAAAGTAATAGAAAAAAATAAATTGATTAAAAATCGAATATTTATTAAATCATATAATTGAATTTAAATCGAACCGAAATCGAATAGAAATTCAATCGGAACCAACTCGATATTGAATCGGAATCGATTTGAAGTTGAATCCAAATCGAATCGAAGTTGAAACGAAATCTTATCGATATCGACCAGAAATCGATTAAAAATTGAATCAAAACCGAGCAGAAGTCGAATTTAATCAAAATAGGAATAGAAATCGAATCGAAATTAGAATCGTAATCGAATCGTAATCGATTCCAAATCGAATCGAAATCGTAATTGAATTGGAATCGTATCTAAGTTCAAATTGAATCGAATGGTAATCGAATCGAAATTAAATAAAAAAAACTAATTCAAATTAAATTAAAATCAAAACGAAATCGATTCGAATCTGTTATAAACTGAATCGAAACAGAACCGAAATCAAATTGAATTAGAATTAATTTTGAAATCGATTTGATACACAATAAAAATTTAACCGAAATAAGCTTTGAATCGAAATCGATTTTTTAAACTGAAATCGAATTGGAATCTAATTAAAAACGAATCGTAAAATGCGTAAAATCAGTCCGTATTTTTGTAATCAAATCGTATTTGAATAAAAATTTTCTTCAAAACTGGATAAAAATCTAAATTGAATTAAAATCTATTCAGTATCGATTCTATATTAATTTAAAATCAAAGCGAAGTTTATTCAAAATCGAAGTCAAAAATTAGATAACACCTGATTTGATATTGAATCGAAATTGAATCAAAATTGAAACGAAATCTAATCAAATTCTCGAATCGAATTTGATTGTATTTGAATCGGAATTAAATCAAAATCAAAGTGAAATTGAAATTTATTCCGGTTTCCGGTTAAGAAACGGAATGGGATTGGAGTCGATTATGATTGGAATTCAAATGGCATATTAATCAATATTGAAATCAAATTGTATTGGAATTGAATCGATTTGACATCAAATTAGAATGGAATTCGAATCCAATACATTTTGAATAGGAATGAAAACGAATTGGATGAGAAGATATTTTTCAAATTTGTTGTCTGTGCAAATTGATTTTAGAAAATATATTACCATGTTTTTAATTGTCTCGCTTTGTATACAATCTCTATCCGAGTTCAACCCTGCCGAAAATGCATCCGGTTTGACACATTGTACTATTTTTAAACCATCAACAGTCAAACAGTCATGCTGGCCCCAAACAGGATGCTGGCCGCAGCAACCCCATACGCCCTGTTGGCAGGGGGTTCGATTTAAAATGAGAATCGAAGAGAGTTTTCCTCCAATGTCCTCAAAACAGAAATCTCAAGGATCCAATTGTTTTCTCTCGCGCTCTCCTCCGAACCTGTCGCCGGAGGACCCGAGATTACATGAACCACACAGCATCATCATCATCATCGCCTCGGATGTTGGATCTCGCGTTGGCCGTGGTCAGTCTCCAGTCAACTCTTCTCGCGATCTGTTCGCTAAAAACGGTTTCCGGTACACCGCGTGGTGGCATCAAATCTTTTTTACCCCCCGGTCTCAGCCAGAAAGAAAAACAGTGGGGTTGGGGAACGAACGATTTCCCTTCGAAAGTTTATCCTTCTCCTGCTGGCTGACTCGCTGTCGCCCCACTCGTGGCGTATTCGTTTCCGTGTCGTCTGTGCGGTCCTATCCGCAAGTGTTCTCGCGTGTGAAGACGCTCGGTCCGGTTTGGGCGGCTTCGGGGGTTTCCTTTAGCAGTGTGTCCTATCCTATAGCCAAAGTGCCGCTCCCCGGAATCAACGAAATTTTAACGGATTTGATTGCACGTCGTCGCCAAGAGTGATTTGGGTGGCTCCCCTGTGTGCGCTCTCCTGGAGGCACCCCTGCCTGCAGGGTCGAGGAAGAGTTCCGCACACGGGATGTGACGGTGCATAACTCAGCTTAAGTTGATTGAAGAAAACGACCAAATCGAACCCATCGGAGGAAGGAGAAGAATCACAATATTGGAAGTGTGTTTGTGTTCGAGGGGGGGTTTATTTTCCTGTGTCAGTGATCTATTGTTTCTCCCGGGCTAGAATTTGGCGGATGTGAACTCGGAATCGTAGCAGAGGCGGCAAGCGGCAAAGTGAAAAGTGCGTCAATGTGGGGAGCTCGGAAATAGACCATATTGAATGCGTGCTGATCCGTAGTGAAATATGTGCCGCGGAGAATACTGATGGTACCAACAGCATATAGTGAAATAGTCCAATAGTACTGCGGATCGCCGGCATTTTTGTCTGATGTTCTTTTTTGATGGTGAGATTGGTTTCTTACTTGGTTGGCGAAACTATCGCAAAGACGAAGCTTCCACGGGATTGTCCGCGTTCAATTCAACTTGAGAAAAGTGTTTTTATTTGCACCCGAGCTACACCCAATACCAACTTAAACATTTTAAACAGATTGAAATCATTATCGTGTTGATATACGAGTTGGGTAAGATGAGGATTATCATTTAGTAGTGTGAAATGCTTATGCTAATTTAAAAATATGATGGTCTAGAACTTTGCTTTGCTAATTTTCCCAATTCGACCTAAGTCTTGGTAGAACAAAATAAGATTTTTTAAAGATATCGCCAAGTTTTGCGTGGCTTAACTAAAAATCTCAGCTAAGAATAACTCATAATTAGAATAACTATGTTTTGTACTGTCTTGATTTAAAAAAAAATATTGTTTACATTTCTTAAAGTATTTGATGTGATTCAATTACTTATTTATAGTTTTCCTTTTCTCGTACACCGAGTGTAGGAAATGGCTATAGGGCAACTCGACTAACACAGCCGACTAACTGTGTCCATATGAATGTGTATACAAATGAGAATCTGGTCCTGTAAGATTTCATTGACAAATTTTCCTTCAATATGTTGTCTTGTATCCGCTACTGAAGATAGGCCAGATTTGATATTGAATTAAAACTAAAACACCGGTCATTCAGAATAGGAGGATATAGAGTGGTGATTCCCGGTATTGAAAATTTCCGGGATGAAATATTTCTAGATTTCTCTGGAAATAAGAGTATGAGAGTATCATCTTGTTAGCCCCAAGAATTCAAAAGTGGAAGCTTGACGCAGAAACCTCGTAGTTATTAATTGTAGAAATCATTAGGGGCAGCTAGGCAGCAAGGTCCTAATGACTCACAAAGAAGAGAAATGTAAAAAGTTAATCCAATAAAAAAGCGATAATTATATCAGAATGTCTGCGTGAGTATGTGTGTCCTCAAAAATATCTCAGTTATCACTTTTTAATTGAATTCTTTGGATCAAGTTTCTTATAATAATAGTTGGGTAAAGAGAAAAGAGTGTGAAATGTTGCCAAAGCAGATTCGATGGATACTGGGAATTGACTGATATCCCATCGTTATATGCTGGTTATAGAATAACTTCTCGCAAGGGTAGTTGTTGTATAATTGGTTATACGTCCATGTACTTAAACTTCCCGTCCCAACGTCTGTGTTTAAGGGCTTTCAAAAATCTAAACTGCTGTAAAAACCGCATTTCTTGACCGATTCTTTCGCAACAAGTTGCATTCCATCCGGATGGATCCCAATTATTCATTTATACTAGTTTCGAGGCTATTTCTGGAATTCATTTAGGCTTCTTCAGGAATTTATATAGAAATTCCTCCAGAAGCAGCACCGAGAATTTCTCTGGGAGCTCCTCAAGGCAATCTCCGGGAGGTCCTCTGATGACGATGATGATCCATCTACATACCCCTAGAAAGGTTTCAGCTATACGAGATTTGTCAATAAGATGAATTATCCAAGAATTTTTCATTTGAAAATTCTCCAGGGAGTTTTTTTCAAAAATTCCTCCGGAAGTTCTTTCAAGAATTCCTCCGGGAATTCCACAGGCAATTCATCCGGGTGTTTATCCGAGAATTCCTCCTAGAGTTCCACCAGTAGCTCTTCCAAGAAATCATGCAGGCTTTTTTCAGGAAATCATTTAGGCCTTCTTCAGAAATTTAGCTGGAAATTCCTCCCAAAGTTCTTCCAATAGTTTCTCTGGGAGTTCCTCGAGGAATTCTTCTAGGAGTTCCTCCTGAAATTCCTCCGGGAGTTCTTATGGGAGCTCTTCCGGCAGTTACTATGGGAATTCCTCCGGGAGATCCACCGGCAGTGCTTCAAAGGGGGGCCTGTGCACAACGCATCCTCGAGGTTAGCTGCGTGTCCTTGCAGCATCGAACATCCATTGGCGTAACTAATGAAAAAGTCTAGGGGGGCTAGCTTTTTTTTAACTTTTCCTTTTTAACACAAGTTTACCATTTTCACTCGATTCAACTGATGTATATTGTTGGTCTACCAGATATCGACTTAAATATTTCAAATGATGTTCATCAACGCTCAGCCCTGTTACAAAAATCTAGAAATCTCGTAGGATTCCCAAAATCCTTGGTAGGCTCAGAAAACCATAGGTGTTGCGCTCGCCTTAAACAAAATGTGAAGCACGATCCTGATTTTTGAAGGATTTTTTTATTTGATTTGAACCTATATTGGATAAATTAGTTGGTTAAACTCTTTGCGCCAGCTTTCAATTCAGTGGCCTGACAATTCCTACGAGCTTTCAAACGGCGATCTGACCACAACAAACTAACCTCTCTTTTCTGTTAGAATAACTTCTAGGATGATTTCAAAAAATCAGTTTTACATCCCAATACAACGGCACGGCAAATGCTGGGTAAAGCGTACCATTGGTACTTCGCGTACCTGAAGGAATAAAATAGACCCCATCTCGCGGTCCTTAGCCTCTTACCCAGCAACTCCTATCCCTACCTCCCCGCGGTGCTGGCCGGGATACGAGCAACCTTAGGGAAGATCGGGTAACCAACCCCGGTGGGAACTATGGTCGTATGCTGACAGGGAAGGGGGTTTGCTCCTCTCCGGAGGTGCAAATCTTATTGAGCGTCTGTTCTCCATGTCAGGATCGGCTCACAACAGCGTCTGTTCTCCATGTTAGGGGCGGCTGATCATCGTCCGAGTGCCAGCGAGGGACTCTAAAGTGAAACTGTGCACCATGGTCCTCCGGAAATTTAGGGGTTTGGTGTCAGGCCCTGCAAGCCAGCCTTAAAAAATCATAAGCAACGAACAATCAACAAGAGAGTACGGACCGGAACCATCGGCGAAGACCACTGCGACGAAAAGGGACTAGCGATTGGAAACTCGGTTCGTGGAACTGCAAATCTCTCAACTTCATCGGAGCAACACGCATACTCGCCGATGTGCTCAAGCGACCGTGGATTCGGCATCGTAGCGCTGCAGGAGGTTTGTTGGAAGGGATCAATGGTGCGAACGTTTAGAGGTAATCATACCATCTACCAGAGCTGCGGCAACACACACGAGCTGGGAACAGCTTTCATAGTGATGGGCGATATGCAAAGGCGCGTGATCGGGTGGTGGCCGATCAATGAAAGAATGTGCAAGTTGAGGATCAAAGGCCGGTTCTTCAACTTCAGCATAATCAACGTCCATAGCCCACACTCCGGAAGCACTGATGATGATAAGGACGCATTCTACGCGCAGCTGGAACGTGAGTACGACAGCTGCCCAAGTCACGACGTCAAAATCATCATAGGAGACTTGAACGCTCAGGTTGGCCAAGAGGAGGAGTTTAGACCGACTATTGGAAAGTTCAGCGCTCACCGGCTGACGAACGAAAACGGCCTACGACTAATTGATTTCGCCGCCTCCAAGAATATGGCCATTCGCAGCACCTACTTCCAACACAGCCTCCCTTATCGGTACACCTGGAGATCACCACTGCAGACAGAATCACAAATCGACCACGTTCTGATTGATGGACGGCACTTCTCCGACATTATCGACGTCAGGACATATCGTGGCGCTAACATCGACTCTGACCACTATCTGGTGATGGTTAAACTGCGCCCAAAACTATCCGTCATCAACAATGTTCGGTACCGACGACCGCCGCGGTACGACCTAGAGCGACTGAAGCAACCTGATGTCGCCACTGCATACGCGCAGCATCTCGAGGCAGCGTTGCCGGAAGAGGGTGAGCTCGATGGGGCCCCTCTTGAGGACTGCTGGAATACAGTCAAAGCAGCCATTAACGACGCAGCGGAGAACAACGTCGGGTATATGGGTCGAAGTCGACGGAACGATTGGTTCGACGAAGAGTGCAGACAGATTCTGGAGGAGAAGGACGCAGCGCGGGCGGTCGCGCTGCAGCAAGGTACCCGGCAGAACGTGGAACGTTATAGACGGAAGCGGAGACAGCAGACCCGCCTTTTTCAGGAGAAGAAACGCCGCCTGGAAGAAGCGGAGTGCGAGGAGATGGAACAGCTGTGCCGTTCTCAAGATACACGCAAGTTCTATCAGAAGCTCAACGCATCCCGCAAAGGCTTCGTGCCGCGAGCCGAAATGTGCCGGGATAAGGATGGGAGCATCTTGACGGACGAACGTGTGGTGATCGAAAGGTGGAAGCAGCACTACGAGGAACATCTGAATGGCGCTGAGAGTACAGGCAATGAAAGTCAAGGCAGCGGAGGAGATGACTACGTCAGTTCAGCGGACGATGGAAGCCAACCAGCCCCCACCTTGAGGGAAGTTAAGGATGCCATTCAACAGCTAAAGACCAATAAAGCAGCTGGTAAGGATGGTATCGGAGCTGAGCTCATCAAGATGGGCCCGGAAAAGCTGGCCACTTGCCTGCACAAACTGATAGTCAGAATCTGGGAAAACGAACAGCTACCGGAGGAGTGGAAGGAAGGGGTTATATGCCCCATCTACAAGAAAGGTGACAAACTGGAGTGTGAGAACTTTCGAGCGATCACCATCCTTAATGCCGCCTACAAAGTGATATCCCAGATTATCTTCCGTCGTCTGTTACCATTAGTGAACGAGTTTGTGGGAAGTTATCAAGCCGGCTTCGTTGACGGCCGCTCGACAACGGACCAGATCTTTACTGTACGGCAAATCCTTCAAAAATGCCGTGAATACCAGGTCCCAACGCACCATCTGTTCGTTGATTTCAAGGCGGCATACGACAGTATAGGCCGCGTAGAGCTATGGAAAATTATGGACGAGAACAGCTTCCCTGGAAAGCTTACCAGACTGATCAAAGCAACGGTGGATGGTGTGCAAAACTGTGTGAAGATCTCGGGCGAACACTCCAGTTCGTTCGAATCGCGCCGGGGACTAAGACAAGGTGATGGACTTTCGTGCCTGTTGTTCAACATTGCGCTAGAAGGTGTCATGCGGAGAGCCGGGTGTAACAGCCGGGGAACGATTTTCAACAGATCCAGTCAATTTATTTGCTTCGCGGATGACATGGACATTGTCGGCCGAACATTTGCAAAGGTGGCAGAACTGTACACCCGCCTGAAACGTGAAGCAACAAAAGTTGGACTGGTGGTGAATGCGTCAAAGACAAAGTACATGCTTGTGGGTGGAACCGAGCGCGACAGGGCCCGCCTGGGAAGCAGTGTTACGATAGACGGGGATACCTTCGAGGTGGTCGAGGAATTCGTCTACCTCGGATCCTTGCTAACGGCTGACAACAACGTTAGTCGTGAAATACGAAGGCGCATCATCTGTGGAAGTCGGGCCTACTACGGGCTCCAGAAGAAACTGCGGTCGAAAAGATTCGCCACCGCACCAAATGTGTCATGTACAAGACGTTAATAAGACCGGTAGTCGTCTACGGACATGAAACATGGGCAGTGCTCGAGGAGGACTTGCGAGCACTTGGAGGATTCGAGAGACGGGTGCTTAGGACCATCTTTGGCGGTGTACAAAGAAGACGGCGTGTGGCGGCGAAGAATCAACCCTGCCCTCGCCCCCCTCTCCCGCCACCCCAGTATCCAGAAGGTAGCTAAAGCCGGAAGGGTACGATGGGCAGGGCATGTTGCAAGAATGCCGGACAGCAACCCTGCAAAGATGGTGTTCGCTTCCGATCCGGCAGGTACGAGACGACGTGGAGCGCAGCGAGCGAGATGGGCAGACCAGGTGCAGAACGACTTGGCGAGCGTGGGGCGTATTCGAGGATGGAGAGATGCGGCCTCGAACCGTGTATTGTGGCGTCAAATTGTTGATTCAGTGTTATCTGTATAGATGTAGACTAAATAAATGAATAAATGAATCCCAATACAACTTATTGGTCGTAAAATTTCAATTTAGTTATAAAAAAAAATGCAACAAATTCAATTATAGAAGCATTTGTTTACACATAGGAACATTTAACAGATCTTTTCTCTCAGTAGGTCTGTTTCACGCCTACTGAGACATTTTCGCTGGTTTCATTGCTGCAGCGACAATAGGAGTTTAGAGAATTAAATAGTATGCGGAGTTTCTAAAATCTATCCGAAAGAATACAAAGTTCTTTCTTATTAAACTTTTAGTTACCTCTACTTGAAATCTAAAAGTTTTACCGAACCTTTCTCAAGAAGCCTACAGTGATAATTAAAATGCGCTGCAGCTTTTAGGATTGGTATTAGTTAGGAAGGTTAAGATCATACGCTCGATTTAGATAACAATTACTCACAAAACCTGGAAAAACTTGAAAATCTATAATATATATTTTAATTCACTTGATGATGCGGTATTTCCTTTGATATTTCATAAGTTGTAACGTGTTTCGAGGGTCCAGAATTTTTGATTTTCCAGCACGCTTAAACACCGGGCACTTCGAATCCCCCATGGGGTGCTTGCTGTTCACAGCTTTGCTGGAACAAATCAAACAATTGGGAGGGTTCGTGCAGCATTGTGCCTTATGTCCCTCCAATCCACAGCGTCGGCAGAGCTTGCTTCTGTCAGGGCCTTTGCAGTCCCATTGCTTGTGCCCCGTTTCCAGGCACTTGAAGCAAACTTCGGGTTGCTCGTGTATGCCCACAGGGCACACCGACCATCCCACCTTGACGCTCCCTAACTTGACTACCTTGGAGGCGTTCGCTGCAGATAGGCGAACCAATGCTACCTGCGTCCCTGCCGGACCTTTCCGTAGCCGAACGGCTGCGGTGGGCGTCTCCACTTCACACGATCTCACGATCTCCGTGACGATCTCTTCGACTTCGGTGATCTCGTCTAGGTCTTTAACCCTTAGATTCACCTCCGTGGTGAGTGCCCTTACCTTGACCGTCTCGCCAAGGACTTCCTCCGCCAACTTCTTGTAGGCTGCACCCTTTTGCGAGACGGCCCCCTGAAGCTCGAGGATCATGTCGCCCATCCGAGTACCTCTTACTCGACGTACGTCGGCGCCAAGTTCACTGAACTTGACGTCACTCCTCCGAGTACTTAGCCTCATCCGTCTTGATGACTAGGGCATTGCCCCTGGAGCGATTGGCGCCTACCCTAGACTTCTTGCTTCCCTCATTCATCTGGGCCTTCTTTTCGGCCCTTGATGTCTTCGGTTTCCTCTTGTTCTTGACCAAGGTCCAGGAGGCGTCATCCCCCTCTATTTCCCTGGTCTGGTGCGGCTGGGAGCTCTCAGCCTGCCGTAGACCCTTGCCACCGTCTTTTCCTGGGTGGACGGACCTCTCCAGGTCCTTCCTCCCCGGTTTTGGAGGCGTTTTGGTGCGGCCCCAGGAGCTCATCCCCTGGAGACTGTCTCCTCCATTTTTGTGTCAGCTCCGTTGGAGCAGTCACCCCCGACGTGCCCGCAAATACTTGAGCCTCAGTCTGGGTAGACCTTGGCACCACCGTCTTCGCTGGCACGCCCTCGGTCGATTCGACCTTGCCCGAGTCCGCGAATCCTTGGGTCTCAGTCTGGGTAGACCTCGACTCCACGGATTTCACGGGTTAACACTTGGCCGCCCCGACCGCCCTCTCCAGCTTGGCGTCCAACATCGATTTTCGAAGTTTCAGTAACTTACTTACTTACTTATGGATCCTGTACACCTCCGGTGGTGCAAAGGGCCGACTTGAAAGATCTCCATCCTGAGCGATGCCCGGTTATCGCTTTAACCTGTTGCCAGGTTAGATTTCGGTCGACTTCTTTTATTTCTTTATTGAGGCTTCGCCGCCATGAGCCTCTGGGTCTGCCCTGCTGCGATGTCCCGCTGGGTTCCAGTCTAATGCTTGCTTACAGATTTCGTTTCCGCCCCTACGTAGAGTGTGGCCGACCCAGCCCCACTTCCGATCCCGAATTTCTGTTGTTATCGGCCTCTGGTGACAACGACGATGGAGCTCGTTGTTTGAGATCCAGTTTTGAGGCCACCAGGCCCGAATTATATACCGCAGGCATCTGTTAATGAACACCTGCAGCCGTTGAGTGTTCTCCACTGATACACACCATGTTTCGCTAGCGTATAACAGCACAGATTTCACGTTAGAGTTGAAAATTCGTATTTTGGTGCGTTCACTTATCTGCCTGTTTTTCCAGATATTTCTTAAACTCGCAAAGGCAGCCCTTGCTTTCTTGATCCGTGCGCCTATGTCGATCTTGGTACCGCCGTCTGACGCCATTTGGCTACCAAGATATTGGAAGCTTTCAACATTCTCCACTGGTTGCCCGGCTACTGTGAAACTGGAAGGAGTCACCGTGTTTACATCCAACGATTTGGTTTTGTTGACGTTGATGACTAAACCTGCCGAGGAGGAGCGATCGGCAAGGTCGTTGAGCTTACTCTGCATATCAGAGCGCCGTTGCGCGAGTAGTGCAACGTCATCCGCCAATTCGAAGTCGTTTAGGTGCTCCATGGTTATAGGCTGCCATAACAGTTCACGGTCAATCGCATCAACCAGAATCTCATCGATTACGATGAAGAACAGTAACGGTGATAGAATACATACTTGCCTCACACCAGCTACGACCCGGATAGGGTCGGACAGGACCCCATTGTGCAGCACTCTACACAAGGAGGCCTCGTACTGTGCCTCGATGAGGCCAATGATTTTATCAGGAACCTCCATGCGTTTCAGGTGGCCAACATATTCTCGTGATCGATACGGTTGAAAACTATTTCGTAGTCAATGAATACCAAGTAAAGGGACTCTTGGAATTCGTTGACCTGCTCCAAAATGATGCGGAGCGTGACAATATGGTCCACACAGGATCTTCCGGCACGGAATCCGGCTTGCTGCCGCCGGAGAGTCGCATCGATCTTCTCCTGAATCCGGACTAGGATAATTTTGCACAGAACTTTGAGAACGGTACACAGCAACATAATGCCTCGCCAGTTATCGCATACAGTCAGGTCACCCTTTTTGGGCACCTTCACTAAGATACCTTGCATCCAGTCGACCGGGAAAGTTGCGGTGTCCCAGATATTACGAAATAAACGATGCAGTAGTTGAGCGGATGTCATGGGGTCAGCTTTGAGCATCTCGGCTGATATGCGGTCGACCCCTGGGGCTTTATTCGATTTCATGCTTTGGATGGCTGTTTGAATCTCTAGCAGTGATGGAGCTTCGGTATTGACACGTGTTATACGTCGGATCCTAGGCAGATCATGCCGAGGTGGTGATGGCCTGGTTGGCACTTGAAAAGTTGTTCGAAGTGCTCGAACCAGCGTTTCAGCTGGTCAGTTGGGTCGGTCAATAACTGATCATTCGCGTCTTTCACAGGCATCGTTGCATTCATCTTCGCCCCGCTTAAGCGTCGTGAGATATCGTAGAGGAGGCGAATGTCCCCGGTTGCGGCGGCTCTCTCTCCTTCGTCGGCCAGAGAGTCTGCCCACGCTCGCTTGTCCCGTCGACATGAGCGTTTTACTTCCTTCTCAAGAGCCGCGTATCGTTGACGCGCTAAGACTTTGGCTCCTCTGGTTTTCGATCGCTCTATCGCGGCATTGGCTTCTCGTCCCTCCTCTATCTTCCTCCAGGTCTCATCGGTGATCCATTGTTTTCTCTGGGTGCGTAGTTCGCCCAGATTGTTCTCGCTGGTGGCGATGAAGGCATTCTTGATGGCGGTCCATTGGTCTTCCACGCTGCCACCTTCCGGAATATCTGCAGCACGCGTCTCCAGTTCTTCAACGAAGGACCGTTTCACCGTGGCATCTTCCAGTCGGCGTGTGTTGAATCGTCGTCCAACTCTTTCCTCCTGCCGATGAATCCGTGCAATGCGCAGGTGATGATCAGACGCGATATCGGCACTACGTTTATTCCGTACATCAAGAAGGCTCCGTTTCCATTTTCGGCTGATGCAGATGTGGTCGATTTGATTTTCTGTAAAGCCGTCACGGGAGACCCACGTGACCTTGTGAACCGGTCGATGAGGGAAGAGCGATCCCCCGATCACCATGTCGTTATTACCACAAAATTCTGCGAACAGCTCTCCGTTTTCGCACATTTCTCCGAGACCATGGCGTCCCATAATGCGCTCATGGTTCGAGTTGTCGGATCCGATCTTCGCATTGAAGTCGCCCAAACAGATCTTGATATCACCCTTCGGAATTCTATCTACGACGGCATTGAGTTGACTGTAGAAGTTCTCTTTGTCTTGCAGATCGGCAGCATCGGTTGGCGCATAACATTGGATTATAGTAAGGTTTCGGACCCGTGTTCTAAATCTGGCAACGATTATCCTTTCACTTATAGGTTCCCACTTCATAAGCGCAGAGTGTGCCTGAGCGCTTAGTAGGAAGCCAACTCCGCGATGCCGGGGAGCGTGTTCACCTCGTAAACCAGAGTATAGCAGAACTTGTCCCGACGGCGTTCTGTGTTCTCAAAGTTTGGCCAACGGACTTCACTCAGTCCCAGGATCTCAAGCTTCATGCGGCGTGCCTCATTGGCAAGTTGTGCCAATTTACCCTGCTGGGCTAGGGTTAAAACGTTCCATGTTCCTATTCGTGTCCGTTGTTTCGCGCTAAGAGTCGTCGCCGTAAAATCAGTCCGTATTCTTTCATTATCGGATTCTCGAACAAATTGATGTTTCGGGAACAGTAGGTTGTTGGCCCAAGGTTCCCTATCCACCGGGATGGGGCTGCCATCTTAGGTATAGCTTCCGGGAATAGCATTTCATACTCAGCCGCTGGATGCCAGAACAGACGCTGTTGGAGCCGCACCTCCTTGGTGGACAGACGCTCGATCAGTCGGGTCAAATTTGTTTAAAGTCCCACCCAACACCAGGACTAGGCTAGTGTGCTTTGAGCGGCACACGGTCGCTTTGATAGGGCCTGCTTGGGGACACATGCAGCCTTTTATAGAAGTTCAACAGAGCCCACTGTCGAACCCCACCACATCCTAGGCAGACCCCACAGTACGCACCCTCTCACTCTAGCTGATGTCAGAAGGACAACAGTGCCCAGGCTGCACTACCAGCTAAGTACGCAACCCTTAGCTGGCGGTCAATTGTCATCGGAAGACCCGTGGAAGCGTGAGTATTGGAACTTGTGAGGACCAGAGCTATGTTAGGCGCCCTTCCCGGATGTCAACTCACCATTTCGCAGCCCGGAAGTTTCCAGTAAGCTCCTCTTGATGTCCTTACTGATATTATGCTTCGATGACGCAATGTCGATGATAGTGTCCAGCTGTTCCGTCGCCACCTCGAAGGCCGATAACCCATCGCGTTTGCGGTTCATCGCCTTCACAAGCCATGGGCCGTCTACCGGCATAGCCTGGGAGATGATTAAGTGACCCACGCTGGCGCTGCGCACCGAGCTGCCGACTATTGCTTCTGGCCTCCTAGGCGGAGACCTGAACAACCCACCTCTTGCGAAGGGGTTGTCGCCTACACTACTACCACTAATTGAAGAATTGACTTGGTCTTCCATTTCGGTCTCACGAGTTGCTCGGGAAAAGAGGTCCACCACGCCAGAGCCCAGCATGACGCGGTAAGGAACAATTACTGTGGAGGGTGCCCAGGTACCCCACAGGCTCCGTTAAGAGCCTAGCTTATTATTTCACCCCTGGTCATGCATCCCTCGGCACGGGTCGCTTAACGCCTTGGGATTAGGGGTTAGGGACGATGGGCCCCGTCTAACTCGCAGTGGCCACGGGGCTGGGGCGGCAACCCCTTGGACAAAGTCCCTGCTGCCCTGTGCTGCCCTGTTTTGGGTTGGTTTGCCATGTGGGTCTAACTTGTATGCCCACCCAAACCCTTGATTCAGGCTCATGCACTCCATGCTTGCACACACGCTAACGCTCCTATGAGTCTGACTTGTGTGCTCACCTCTATCATTCCGTGCGGGTCTAACTTTTGTGCCCACCCTTCTCGTGCCATGTGGGACTGACTTGTATGCCCACCTTTATCATACCATGGGAGACTGCTCACCTCTTTCATTCAGTTCGCGCTGACACATACTTCTCTAGTCATTCGACCTATCACTCCCTGCCCCGTGCTGCCCTGTGTGTGTGTGTGCGCAAAACTACTCAAAAAATGTCACTCATTTTTCGGGCACTTATCCTCAACCGATTTGCTCGCAACAAACATTCGACGCAGAATCCTGGCCCATTCTTTCCTATTTGAAATTGGCCAGATCGGACTATGGGATCGAAAGTTATGTTGGCTATAACTAAATACAAATTCATACGAAAAAATCGCGTAAAAAATGTCACTCATTTTTGGGCACTTATCCTCAACTGATTTGCTCGCCACAAGTTGCATTCCACGCAGAATCCTGTCCCATTGTTTACTATTTGAAATTGGCCAGATCGGATTATGAGATCAAAAGTTATGGCCAAAATACAAATTTACACGAAAAAATCGCGAAAAAGATGTCACTCATTTTCGGGCATTTATCTTCAACTGATTTGCTCGCAACAAGTTGCATTGGACGCAAAATCCTGTCCCATTTTTCCCTGTTTGAAATTGGCCAGATCGGACTATGGGATCAAAAGTTATGGCCAAAATACAAATATACACGAAAAAATCGCGTAAAAAATGTCACTCATTTTTCGGGCACTTATCCTCAACCGATTTGCTCGCAACAAGTTGTATTTGACGCAGAATCCTGTCCCATTGTTGCCTTTCTCGTATACAAAGTATACGTAAAGGCTATATGTTCGCTCCGAAAACGAACTTTTTATAAAAGGCCCAGAGACCCATAGTGTTATATACCAATCGACGAATTGGAGTGATGTCTGTGTGTGTATGTACGTGTGTGTGTGCGCAAGAAGTTTAGCTCATTCTTTAGGCACTTATTCTCAACTCGCAACAAGTTGCATTCCACGTAGAATCCTGTCACATTGTTTCGTATCGGCCCAATCGGACTATGGGCTTCGGAGCTATGGCCAGTTTTTACAAGAAAAATTCTCACTCTCTATTTAGGCACTCGGCCGATTTGCTCGCAACATTCGACGCAGAATCATGTCCCATTTTTTCCTTTTAAAAATTAGCCGGATCGTACTATGGGCTCAGAAGTTATGGCCAAAATATTTTTTTTCATACCAAAAGTGCGAAGAAATTACTCACCCCCAAGAAACGAGAAAGGCACTATCACCGCTAGGTGGATTAATCTGGGTTTTTCTTATCTGAATCGAAAATGGATCGAAAATTATACCCTTTTCTTTATCGAAAAATCGCTACAAAAAAATCACTCATTCTTCCGGCACTTTTCCTCAACCGATTTGCTCGCATTAAATTGCATTCGACGCAGAATGTCTCATTGTTTCTTATTGAAAAATGGCCAGATCGGACTATGGGCTTAGAAGTTATGGTAAAATTACTATTCATTGTAAATAAGAGTTCAAAAAGTCTAAGTCACTTTTTTAGCACTTAGACTTCATCTATTCCCCAAGCAACACAAGTTCAACAAATCTGGTTGCAGTAACCATATTGTGACTGAATCCGGTCATATATAAGTTACTGTGATTCATGTGCAATATGTGTGCTTCTCATGTCGCTCGCAACAGATTGCATTCGACGCAGAATCTTGTCCCATTGTTTCCTATGGAAACTTGGCCGGATCATACAATTGAGTCAAAAGTTATGGTGAACATACTAATTTTATAACTACAAAATAAAATGCCATTTTTTGCTCTTATGCTTATCCGATTTGTGTGCAACAAATTGCGTTTGGCGAGAATTTTTTTTATGCATATAAACAAATATGAAAAATAAGACCAATTCACATATTGGTGTTATTTTAGATTTTCCCAAACCTTTTGAACGAACGAGAAAGGCACCATCACCGCTAAGTGGATTAATCTGGGTTTTCTTCTTTCATCCTTCTTTTTTCCTTCTTCTTCCTTCTTTCTTACTTCTTCATTTCTTTTTTTTTCTTTCTTTTTTTCTTACTTATTTCTTACTTATTTCTATCTTGTTTGTTCCTTATTTCTTTTCTATTTTCCATTTCCTGTAACTTGCTTATTTCTTTTTTTGCGTCATTGTGTCTTCTCTCCTTCTTCTGTTTTCCTTCTTCCAGCTTCCTTCTTCTTTGTTTCTTTTTCTTCTTTTTCTTCTTCTGTTCTGCTTCATAATTCTTTTATCTTTCTTATCGTATATTTTTCATCCATCCTGCTTTCTACCTTTTCACTTCTCATTTTCATCACTCCTTACATCACATTCTCACTTGTCACTTTTACTTGACGGCCTACGACGTCCAAGGAAGATTAAACATAGTTTATTGTATATCACGGTAACTCTACGGATACGTTTGAATAAAAATCTTATTTTGAAACAGTACAATATGCTGCCAATATACCAATTATTTTTTTGTTCATAACTCACCGTGTTTATGACGTCCTGGGTTGCCGTAAGGCCATGATCGCCCATGCCTGATATTTTTCCCCTGATAGGAGAGTCAATTTCAAGCAATTTTGCTGAAGACAGTGTCCATTTTTATCCATCGTGCGTTGTTATACATCCACTTTTCTGTTGGGGTCATATATGGGCCTGAAAGGGTTGAGAAAAAATCTTTTACGTACCCCCTGCCGTAAGAAGAGGGTTGAGTGTCTTTACAAAATTGGTGACATTTAACTAACGGAAATAAAATTGATTTTGTAATAACCTGTAAACAAGAAGAACCAGAATATCACTATAGTATTCATCCGTTTTCTTTTTGTAATTAAAAACCAGTGAGATCGGTGAAACGTGTAATCCCATTCAAATCTTTATCCAAAACACTAACTCTAAATGTATGACGTACGTACTTTGAAGCAAAAAGGTAGATTTATTCAGCTTTTCATTGCTTTGGGATCCTCAGCATAAAGTCGTTTTGTGAAGGCCGAACATTATTGTGAAATATGCCTCTTTTTATTTAGATGAGCAAAAAAGGTATATTCTAGTCTGAGGAAATTCACAGTAGTGAACATGAAAATAGCATCAGATTTGATTTGTTATGAAAACGTGGAAAAACCTAATGAACTCATAACTCACCGTATATATAACCATAACGTACCAAATCTTACAAATCAATTATAAAATATCTAAATGATATTTAGTAACTTTTGAGTCCACAGCCCGAACAGGTCAATTTTTATTGTAAATAATATGACAGGTATGTATCAGCGACCAAATCTAGACCAACATTTGAAAAGGGCTTAACAGCCAAAATTTGTTCCTTCTGATTCTTTGACCACATATAAGGCTATATATGTAGATGAAGAATCAGAAGGAATAAATTTTGACTGTTACGCCCTTTTCAAATGTTGGTCTAGAAATCGTTTAATGGTAATTGAGATTTTTTTGCGCACATACATACATACATACACACGCATCCATACATCACCTTAGTTCGTCGAACTGAGTCGATTGGTATAGAACGTTATTGATATCCAGATTATCAGTAAAGAGTTTGTTTTTGGAGTGATCCTTTAGTCTCTACGTAACTCAGTGTACGAGAAAGGCAAAAACTGTATTAGAAAATTGACGAAACTAGTAAGTTTTTAAGGGGATAGATTTTTGAAACGAAATTAAAAGGTAATAGTAAAAAGCCAAAATATTTAGAAGAATAACGAAGACATAGCCAAGTTAAGTGTAACCTTTTGTTCGGATAAACACTGCATTACTGTTGTCCTTCACTGTCATACGTCTGAGGTGCTTTACTTTCGCCAACCAACCGTAGATACAAAAACATGACGTCACCGAGAGGTAGTTGTTCATTAGAAACCGTGGCTGTTGATGACCACACGCACGACCTTTTATCGCAAATGAAGAAGTGAACCGGAATTTGAGAAATGTGTCTTTCCTTCGTTTATTTCCCTTGAAACATGCGGTGAAAGTGGATGTAGTCCACGTGGCAGATTTTATGATTGAGTTGACCAAGTGACCACAAGAGCGGTGGGGTGTTATGATGAAGACAACGAAAATCAGCGGGGGGGAGGTGATGATGAAAACAATAAGTTTCCAACCGAAAACGTGGAAAACTTTGCGATGGCAAGTGTGAAGTGACGAAAATTGGAAGCACTCCCAACAGTGTGGAAACAAACACTGAAGCATGGGCACCGCCCGGGGACTTCCGATGAACGAGCCATGTGAAATATCCGTTTTCGGGGAGGGAAAACAGAGGACGGTAAATATAGATATTCGTGGGAATTCATGAAACATTGTGTGTCTGTGCGTGGGCGTGGGAAATGTAATTTTTCCAACATAAGTATGTTTTGAAAGAAATTAAAGTATAAACTGTGTTATTCAATTTATTTTATTTTTTTTATTTTTCCTAACGTAAGTTCATTTGAATCCCATTTGAAACAGAAGGAGTAATACATTAGGATTTCAAATTTGAATATACATATCGATATTTATAGTCAATCTACTTGAAATCCAACCAATCGACTAGCGAAACTGGTTTATCTTCCTAGCTGAATGTTGGAACCAACAACGTTAGAAGAAGTGTGCTGTATAGAGCTCCGAATGAAAATAGCGCCTCCCCCGAATTTGTTTTTAACGTTCAACATGGGAGAAAATTCAATTTCGTTAGCCGTCGGATTTCAATTGGATTGAAAATATCTTTAAATTTGTTCAACGATCCATAATCAAAGAAAGCCTTCCTGGAAGAATCTGCACCTGCTTTTGAACAACCATAAACATCCCAAAGTTCAACCATTAGGCAACGATTCATTCACGGCCATTGAACTATTCACAAAAGCTTCGACGAATCGATTCCGAACGCATGTTTAGTGGATTGCTGGGAAATCTCATGAATATAGCATACAGTATGAGCCAGACAACGACGTCACGACGACGTTGTCACACCCCCATTATGAACCATTCCATCGAAAAAAACATCTTCAATCTGATCGTATTTCGGTTGTGTAACTCTACATGTCTGCCATTTTTGTTTGTGAAAGTGCATATATTTACGGTGCAATAAATCAGTGAACATTTTCCAGCGCAGGATTGTTTTCGTCCACGGTACTTTTTTTGGCAGTAGTGTCCTTCCTTCCCTAGTAAATTTTTCATGTGAATGAACACGAAAACACAAGTAGGTACATATGAAGCACAAAAATTCCGATCCGAAGCAAAAAAAGAAACAGCATCCAGAATGCGCGCATGATTTTATGTAAATCCGATGGATCAAGGAGAGGCGACGCGCGATGTGATGGCTTATTTAACCATCAGGAGACCAACGACCGCCGCTGGAGCATTGCAAGTAGTAAAGAGAAGCCAAATGGAATACAAATGACACTTTTTTCGTCCACGTTCTTCGTCCATATTGCCAATATGGTGGGGGTGGAGGCGAACGGTGAACGAGCATTAACGCGTTGTTTGTCGAAGTGAACATTGCAGGATCCTGTTTTTCCGCGAAAATCTCGCCTATCTTTTGAACGATTTTCCCGAAAATGCGAATCAAACATGAAACTGAAACCGATGGAGCAGGCCCAATACTATCGGAATTTAGGCGTTTTTGTGTGGGAGAAGGATGATGTATTCAACCAGTGGTTCACATCGATACACACACTGTGGGGCAGAACTTGTATTGCATCATACCTAATCAGTTGCGATAAAACCCATTTCTTAAATGTAGTCACGATTAATTGTTTTGGCATTTTTTCATTTTTTCACATATCCTCGTTTTTGAATCGAAAACAAAGTCGGTAGTCCTGCGTCATAATGTTAAACACCAACGAGGATAATACGTCTTTAACGTATTATATTTGGTTTTCTAAGCACCGAGCAGTATTTTCCTTTTGGTACCGGTATTAACTTTAATGCGCAGATTTCGATGAATTAAAAGTAATCCAAGATTTATTTAATTATGGCTGCGTGCACATAAAATGATAGCACGCAATGTACAAAGAAAAATGTGAAACGGAATAGAAACCATATCAACCGATCATCAGCACTGCATCGACAAAGAATGTCACCATGTCACAGAACATTTTTTGGCAAACTGACCGTTTATTTATAGATAACAACGAGAACGACAATCCATTGATGGCCCTAACATTACATGAAACTGAGCAAATGACTGAATCGAAAGAAGGAGTCATATCCTCTTTTGCCTTTCTGGAAGGCAAATGCATCCCTCAAAGAAGGGATCATATATCCCCTTGCCTTAAAACGAGCAAATGCCTGGATTGAAAGGAGTCATGTTCAATTTTGCCTTCTGCCGGGAAAATGAATCATTCGAAAGAAGGGATCATATTTGCCCTTGGCTTAAACCGAGAAAATGTCTTAATTGAAAGAAGGAATCATATTCTCTATTGCCTTTTGCCGGGCAAATGCATCCCTCAAAGAAGGGATCCTATATTCCCTCACTTTAAACCAAGCTAATGCCAGAATTGAGAGAAGGAGATATATCTCTTTTATACCATGCTGCATCCTATGAAAAAAAAAACCTGCCCTTGCCTTGAGCTGTGAAAATGACTGAATTTTACTCTTTAATCACAAAAGTTCAACTCAATGGACAATGGTTCTACGCCTCAACAAAAAAAAGTGTCTATTCCTCGCATCGTCGTTGAAGCGCACGATATCATCTAACGTTGTGCAACCTAATCGTCATGATTTCAAATTTCATATCGGCTGTCCTTGAGAAATGCTAAAAAGTTCCATTGAGAATTTCTGGTAAATTTCTTCGTAATACCCTGTAGAATTACTTTGAGAATTTCTAGAGAATGCCTTCAGGAGTTGCTAAAGATTTCTTCATAAAAATCTTGGAGAATTCCTTCGGGAATCTCTGGAGATCGGGATCTCATGGAGAAATCCTTGATAAAATCCTAGAGAATTTCTTCAAGAGCTACTGGTCACTTCCTCAAGGAATGTCTGGAGAATTCCCTCAAGAATTATTTTAAACTTTTTTCGGGAGTTCTTGAATAGTCCCTTCTTAAGAATTTATTTAGGAATATCTCTTTCGAAAATTTTCTTTCAGAAGTTCGTAGAGATTTTATTCGTGATATCTTAAAGAATTCCTACGGGAATTAATGGAGAGATCCTTCGTTATATCCTTGATAATTTCTTCGAGAAATAATGGATAATTTATTTATGAATGCCTGTAGAATTCCTGCGTGAATATCCCTTTTTGGATAATTCCTTTGAGAATCTCTGAAGAGTTTTTTTGGTAGACCCTGATAAATTCTTTTGAAATTTTTTGGAAAGTTTCTTTGTGGCATTCTTGAGAATTCCATCATGAATATCTGGAGAATCCCTTCGAGACTTTCTGGAGAATCTCTCCGTTATATCCTGGAAATGAGAAAGTGAAAATTTGTTTCTTGTCTAGTCGTGTTTCTCCAGTAAGCAGAGTGATCAGCTGGTCACCGAAATTATGTTCTGCATTGTGCGATTGAGTTAATAATCAGAAAGTGAAAATTTGTTTCTTGGAGTTCACAGAAGCCATCGGGTAAAGTAAGTGATTCGGTCGTCGTGTTGAGAAGATCGATCTTCGATCTAACGATCTTCGTTAGCTGGCAGAAGCCATCGAGCGGACGAATACAGTGCGTGTTTTAATCGTCGCGAAGAGAAAAAAAAAAAATTCGGTGAAATGCTTATGGCGCGCGTTTGGTTTTCATCTTCGTTTCAATATGGATATGGCGCCGTTCCGAAGAAATAAATAGTCGCTTAGTAAGGCAACTTCCTATAGATTACCTTCTCATCTAACCAACTACCTCTTCCCGTGGTACTCACGAAGATGCAGAGGATTCTTCGATCTCTTGTAGCAATGAGTGACAAACTAATTGTCCTCCCCTAATCCTAAGTTGGCTGTGAGGACGTGGCCGGCATCGTTCTTCTCCTTCTTCTTCTTCTTCTTCTTCTTCTTCTTCTTCTTCTTCTTCTTCTTCTCCATTGCTCTACATAGGGGCGAAAGGACGTAGGGGCGAAACCAACAAAGTTTTTCGTAGAAGTATTTCAATAGTGAAGTGCTTTGTGCACTAAGGTGCATGCGTTTCAAGTTTTGTACTCGAAACGCATGCACCTTAGTTGGACGCTATTACTAAAACTCTTAGACAGCAAAATGTCGGACATGTGTAGGAAGGTGTAGGAAGGAATTTGACATTGGAATCGGGATGTTGTACTAAAGAATCCCTACAGAGGGAATTTTATACATTTTTCCTGGAAGAGTTTCAAAAGAAATTTTAGGAGAAATTTGTGGAAGAGTTTCTGAAGAAACTTCTTGAGAAATTTTAGAAGAAATTCTTGGAGGAATTTATTTCAGGAGGAATTTTCGATTCCGAGCCTCTTGAAAGGAGGCTTCCGAGCCTCTTGAAAGGAGGCTTCCGAGCCTCTTGAAAGGAGGCTTCCGAGCCTCTTGAAAGGAGGCTTCCGAGCCTCTTGAAAGGAGGCTTCCGAGCCTCTTGAAAGGAGGCTTCCGAGCCTCTTGAAAGGAGGCTCTGAGCCTCTTGAAAGGAGGCTTCTGAGCCTCTTGAAAGGAGGCTTCCAGGCCTCTTGAAAGGAGGCTGAGCCTCTTGACAGGAGGCTTCAGGCCTCTTGACAGGAGGCTTGAGGCCTCTTGACAGGAGGCTGAGCCTCTTGACAGGAGGCTTCCGAGGCCTCTTGACAGGAGGCTTCCAGGCCTCTTGACAAGAGGCTTCCAGCCTCTTGACAGGAGGCTTCCAGGCCTCTTGAAAGGAGGCTTCCAGGCCTCTTGAAGGAGGCTTCTGAGCCTCTTGAAAGGAGGCTCTCGAGGCCTCTTGAAAGGAGGCTTGAGCCTTTGAAAAGAGGCTGAGCCTCTTGAAAGGAGGCTTGAGGCCTCTTGAAAGAAGGCTTCCGAGCCTCTTGAAAGGAGGCTTGCAGGCCTCTTGAATGGAGGCTTGCAGGCCTCTTGGAAGGAGTCTTTCAGGCCTCTTGAAAGGAGGCTTCTGAGCCTCTTGAAAGGAGGCTTCTGAGCCTCTTGTAAGGAGGCTTCCTGAGCCTCTTGAAAGGAGGCTCTGAGCCTCTTGAAGGAGGCTTCCAGGCCTCTTGAAAGGAGGCTTCCAGGCCTCTTGAAAGGAGGCTTCTGAGCCTCTTGAAAGGCGGCTGAGCCTCTTGAAAGGAGGCTTCCGAGCCTCTTGAAAGGAGGCTTCCAGGCCTCTTGAAGGAGGCTTCCAGGCCTCTTGAAGGAGGCTTCCGGGCCTCTTGAAAGGAGGCTGGAGGCCTCTTGAAGGAGGCTTCCGAGCCTCTTGAAGGGAGGCTTCTGAGCCTCTTGAAAGGAGGCTGGAGCCTCTTGAAAGGAGGCTTTGAGCCTCTTGAAGGAGGCTTCCAGGCCTCTTGAAGGAGGCTCTGAGCCTCTTGAAAGGAGGCTTCTGAGCCTCTTGAAGGAGGCTTCTGAGCCTCTTGAAAGGAGGCTTCCAGGCCTCTTGAAGGAGGCTTCCAGGCCTCTTGAAAGGAGGCTTCTGAGCCTCTTGAAAGGAGGCTTCTGAGCCTCTTGAAAGGAGGCTTCCGAGCCTCTTGAAAGGAGGCTTGAGCCTCTTGAAAGGAGGCTTCCAGGCCTCTTGAAAGGAGGCTTGAGGCCTCTTGAAAGGAGGCTTCCAGGCCTCTTGAAAGGAGGCTTCTGAGCCTCTTGAAAGGAGGCTTGAGCCTCTTGAAAGGAGGCTTCTGGAGCCTCTTGAAAGGAGGCCTGAGGCCTCTTGAAAGGAGGCTTCCGAGCCTCTTGAAAGGAGGCTTCTGAGCCTCTTGAAAGGAGGCTTCTGAGGCCTCTTGAAGGAGGCTTCCAGGCCTCTTGAAAGGAGCTTCCAGGCCTCTTGAAGGAGGCTTCCAGGCCTCTTGAAAGGAGGCTTCCGGGGCCTCTTGAAAGGAGGCTTCCGGAGCCTCTTGAAAGGAGGCTTCCAGAGCCTCTTGAAAGGAGGCTTCTGAGGCCTCTTGAAGGAGGCCTTTCCGGGCCTCTTGAAAGGAGGCTTCCAGGCCTCTTGAAAGGAGGCTTCTGAGCCTCTTGAAAGGAGGCATCTGAGCCTCTTGAAAGGAGGCTTCGAGGCCTCTTGAAAGGAGGCTTCCAGGCCTCTTGAAAGGAGGCTTGGCCTCTTGAAAGGAGGCTTCTGAGCCTCTTGAAAGGAGGCTTGAGCCTCTTGAAAGGAGGCGGGCCTCTTGAAAGGAGGCTTCCAGGCCTCTTGAAAGGAGGCTTCAGGCCTCTTGAAAGGAGGCTTCTGAGCTCTCTTGGAAAGGAGGCTCTGAGCCTCTTGAAAGGAGGCTCTGAGCCTCTTGAAAGGAGGCTTCCGGGCCCTCTTGAAGGAGGCTTGGGCCTCTTGAAGGGAGGCTTCCGGGCCTCTCTTGAAGGAGGCTTCTGAGGCCTCTTGAAAGGAGGCTTCTGAGCCTCTTTGAAAGGAGGCTTCTGAGCCTCTTGAAGGAGGCTTCAGGCCTCTTGAAGGAGGCTTCCAGGCCTCTTGAAAGGAGGCTTGGGCCTCTTGAAAGGAGGCTTCTGAGCCTCTTGAAAGGAGGCTTCTGAGGCCTCTTGAAGGAGGCTTCCAGGCCTCTTGAAAGGAGGCTTCTGAGCTCTTGAAAGGAGGCTTCCAGGCCTCTTGAAAGGAGGCTTCAGGCCTCTTGAAAGGAGGCTTCCGAGCCTCTTGAAAGGAGGCTTCTGAGCCTCTTGAAAGGAGGCTTGAGGCCTCTTGAAAGGAGGCTTGAGCCTCTTGAAAGGAGGCCTCTTGAAGGAGGCTTCCAGGGCCTCTTGAAGGAGGCTGGGGCCTCTTGAAAGGAGGCTCTGAGCCTCTTGAAAGGAGGCTTGAGCCTCTTGAAAGGAGGCTTCCGGGCCTCTTGAAAGGAGGCCTGGAGCCTCTTGAAAGGAGGCTCTGAGGCCTCTTGAAAGGAGGCTTCCAGGCCCTCTTGAAAGGAGGCTCTGAGGCCTCTTGAAAGGAGGCCTGAGCCTCTTGAAAGGAGGCTTCTGGGCCTCTTGAAAGGAGGCTGAGCCTCTTGAAAGGAGGCCTCGAGCCTCTTGAAAGGGAGGCTTGAGCCTCTTGAAGGAGGCTTCTGAGCCTCTTGAAAGGAGGCTTCCAGGCCTCTTGAAAGGAGGCTTGAGCCTCTTGAATGGAGGCTTCCGGAGCCTCTTGAATGGAGGCTTCCGAGCCTCTTGAAAGGAGTCTTTCAGGCCTCTTGAAAGGGCCTTCCAGAGCCTCTTGAAAGGAGGCCTCCGAGCCTCGTGAAAGGAGTCTTTCGAGCCTCTTAAAAGGAGACTTCCAGGCCTCATAAAAGGAGACTTCCGAGCCTCTTAAAAGAAGGCTTCTGAGCCTCTTGAAAGGAGGCTTCTGAGCCTCTTAAAAGGAGGCTTCCGAGCCTCTTGAAAGAAGGCTTTCGGGCCTCTTGAAAGAAGGCTTCCGAGCCTCTTGGAAGGAGGCTTACGGGCCTCTTGAAAAGAGACTTCCGAGCCTTTTGAAAGGAGGCTTCCGCTTCCGGGCCTCTTGAAAAAAGGCTTTCGGGCCTCTTGAAAGAAGGCTTCCGAGCCTTTTGGAAGGAGGCTTACGGGCCTCTTGAAAGGAGACTTCCGAGCCTTTTGAAAGGAGGCTTCCAGGAATATTGAAAAGAGGCTTCCGAGCCTCTTGAAAGGAGGCTTCCGTGCCTCTTGAAACGAGACTTGAGGCCTCTTGAAAAGAGGCTTCCGAGCCTCTTGAAAGGAGGCTTCCGAACCTCTTGAAAGGAGGCTCCCCAGCCTCTTGAAATAAGGCTTGCAAGCCTCTTGAATGGAGGCTTCTGAGGCCTCTTGAAAGGAGGCTTCCGAAGCTCTTGAAAGGAGCCTTCCGATGCTTTTGAAAGGAGCCTTCCAATGCTCTTGAAAGGAGCCTTCCAAGCTTCTTGAAAGGAGCCTTCCGAGGCTTGAAAGCCTTGAGCCTTCCGAGGCTTGAAAGCCTTGAGCCTTCTGAGGCTTGAAAGCCTTGAGCCTTCTGAGGGCTCTTGAAAGGAGCCTTCTGAGGCTCTTGAAAGGAGCCTTCAGGGCTCTTGAAGAGGCCTTCTGAGGCTCTTGAAAGGAGCCTTCTGAGGCTCTTGAAAGGAGCCTTCTGAGGGCTCTTGAAAGGAGCCTTCTGAGGCTCTTGAAAGGAGTCTTCTGAGGTTTTGAATGAGCCTTCTGAGGGCTCTTGAAATGAGCCTTCCGAGACTCTTGAAAGGGAGCCTTCTGAGGTTTCTTGAAAGGAGCCTTCTGAGGCTCTCGAAAGGAGCCTTCCGGGGCTCTTGAAAGGAGCCTTCGAGGCTCTTGAAAGGAGCCTTCGAGGGCTCTTGAAAGGAGCCTTCGAGGCTCTTGAAAGGAGCCTTCCGAGGGCTCTTGAAAGGAGCCTTCCGAGGCTCTTGAAAGGAGCCTTCTGAGGCTCTTGAAAGGAGCCTTCTGAGGGCTCTTGAAAGGAGCCTTCTGAGGGCTCTTGAAAGGAGCCTTCTGAGGCTCTTGAAAGGAGCCTTCTGAGGCTCTTGAAAGGAGCCTTCTGAGGGCTCTTGAAAGGAGCCTTCTGAGGCTCTTGAAAGGGAGCCTTCTGAGGACTCTTGAAAGGAGCCTTCTGAGGGCTCTTGAAAGGAGCCTTCCGAGGCTCTTGAAAGGAGCCTTCAGGGGCTCTTGAAAGGAGCCTTCTGAGGCTCTTGAAAGGAGCCTTCCGAGGCTCTTGAAAGGGAGCCTTCGAGGGCTCTTGAAAGGAGCCTTCTGAGGCTCCTGAAGGGAGCCTTCTGAGGGCTCTTGAAAGGAGCCTTCCGAGGGCTCTTGAAAGAAGCCTTCCGAGGCTCTTGAAAGGAGCCTTCCGAGGCTCTTGAAAGGAGCCTTCCGAGGCTCTTGAAAGGAGCCTTCCGAGGCTCTTGAAAGGAGCCTTCCGAGGCTCTTGAAAGGAGCCTTCCGAGGCTCTTGAAAGGAGCCTTCCGAGGCTCTTGAAAGGAGCCTTCCGAGGCTCTTGAAAGGAGGCTTCCGAGCCTCTTGAAAGGAGGCTTCCGAGCCTCTTGAAAGGAGGCTTCCGAGCCTCTTGAAAGGAGGCTTCGAGGCTCTTGAAAGGAGCCTTCCGAGGCTCTTGAAAGGAGGCTTCCGAGGCTCTTGAAAGGAGGCTTCCGAGGCTCTTGAAAGGAGGCTTCCGGGGCTCTTGAAAGGAGGCTTCCGAGGCTCTTGAAAGGAGGCTTCCGAGCCTCTTGAAAGGAGGCGTTCCAGGCTCTTGAATGGAGCCTTCCGAGGCTCTAGAAAAAAAAAACCTTTCGAGCCTCTTGTAATGAGGCTTCCGAGTCTCTTGAAAAGAGACTTCTGAGCCTCTTGGAATGAAGCTTCCAAGATTCTTGGAATGAGGCTTTCATGCCTTTTGGAATGAGGCCTCCAAGCCTCTTGAAAGGAGGCTTCCTAGACTCTTGAAGGGAGGCTTTCTAGCCTCTTAAAAGGAAGCTTCCATGCCTATCAAAAGGAGGCTTCCGAGCCTCTTGAACTGAGGCTTCCGAGCCTCTTGAAGGGAGGCTTTTGAGAATCTTGGGAAGAGGCTTCCAAGCATTTTGGAAGGAAACTTCCAAGCATCTTGAACCTTTCGAGCCTCTTAAAAAAAGCTTTCGAGCTCTTGAAAAGAGGCTTCCGAGCCTCTTGAAAGGATACTTCGAAGCCTCTTAGAACTTTCGAGCTGCATTGGAGTAGGCATCCGAGGTACTTAAAAGGAGTCTTCCAAGCCTCTTGCATTGAAGCTACTGTGCTTTCCGGAAAAATGGCCTTCGTGTCTCTCAAATAAATGCTTCCGAAACTTAAAATTCTAGATTTTTGTTCAGCAGCATTTTATTAACATCTTATTCAACATTTTCATTCGATCAGGTAGATTACATTGAAGATTTTTAATATTTGTTTATTCGACGTTTTTCTCAAACAATACAAAGTTTTAGATAAAACTCAAAGGTGCAGCCCAATCGGGTTGTACGCAAAGGTGACGTTGAACTACACTACGTAGCTATAGGTTTTCGACTTTTTTGTTCGGTGAAACCAAAGCAAGCGTTGTTCAAGCCCAGGGTGAATCTGTTTTCGTTGTTTATCCTGTGCCCCTGAGATTGACTGAGCTTTATGAACCCTGGTGATGTATATAATTTTTAGACCAAAATTTGAGAAGGATGATAAAAATAAAATTTTCAAATAATTGAGAATGAACAACACTCTCAAGCGAACACATATCCAAATTATCAATTGATAAAAAAAAACTCGCTAGAGAGTAGAAATCGTTTGATAATTGTATCTCGATTACTATTTTTGAACTTAGTTTCCTACATAACACCAAATCACAATGCCAAACATCCGATTGAACTTCATTGTTGTCATTAAATTGGTATTATTTAGGTTTACATTTAAATGATAATTTTGTGTTTATTAAATTGTATTTTTTTTAAAATAATTATTATTTTTTCACGTGAGTTGCAACGGACTTTGCGTTTACTCCAGCAGGCATCTACTGCCGCTAGCCGCAAGTCAGTCACATGGGACTGGTTTGCAGTTAACGGCAGCCTAGGAATCAGCAAAAACGAGCCGAAGAAAGTTTCCCAGAACGCATCCACTGCAGCAGCGAAGAAAATTCCGAGCACCCCTACTGGCATCAATAGACGTAAGCGAGAAGCTGCCGTCAAACTCTCCCAAGATTTCAAGAAAAATGCGCCTGTAAGTTAGCAAAAACTAACTGCTCCAGCTAAAAGCCCTGTAAGTTGCATTAATTTGACGTCTATGCTGGATTGAGTTCTCCAGTTAGCCTTGCGAAGAAAGGCGCATACTAATGCAATGGCGGGCATAGAAATCTCCCGAAGTTGAACAGCAGGCCACGTTCCAGTTGGAATGTAGTGCTATGAAGGAAGAAGCTTGAGATGCACTTACAAGATTGACTGATTCACCTAAACCGATTGCTAAACTGTTTTTCAGTTTTCAATAGAAAATAATCATAAATAAATATTGTAACACACTGGAGTCGTAATAAATAAATATTGTAACACACAACGTAAAAAACCGCGTAGCTTCCAAAATATATCTGAATAAATCGCGTAAATCCCGAAATTCGAGTGAAAAAAGAAAAAATCGCGTTAAAGCGATTTGTGTAAAAAAAAAACGAGTAAAAAACGACTTCTGTGTACATTGGGTTTGAAGCGTTGACTCTCTCTCTATCGAATGGTCCAAGAAAATTGAAAATCCATGGAGAAACGGCTGAGATATTAACGATCAAAGTCTATCATATTTTCGTGACGTTTTTCATTTTTTTTGCAATCGTAAAGTGTACCCCAATATAGAAAAGACAGACGTAGTTCTACGTCAAAAACACAAATATTGAAATTGTATCAATAATTTTTTATTGAAATTGTAAAACATCCGCCATTACGCATTCTTGTCCGAGGTGCCCTCTGGGACCATCAAAGGTACCCCCAGAGCAGCTGAATTAGACGATTGCATTGCATTTTAGCTTAGCTTAGACTTAGACTGGCTTACATATCAATATTTGCTACTTCGTGATTGATCAGAACTGGCGCAAATTGTACTTCGTTTCAAGTGAATAGTGGTTGGGATTTACCATTTTCTATCGAAGTGCACGTTTCAGCAGCTCTAAAATGTTGATCGATAACGGCGCCGCCCAAGTCCTTACAGTCAATTGGGAAAGGCCTGTCCGCCAACTCAGTTGCAAACTGTTATAAGTACTGTATGAACCACTGAACACTTTAAATATGATTTAATGTGGGAATTCCACAATAATATTCCTATGAACGAGAATGAATTGTCTTCTTCTCTGGAGCCAGAATAGAAACAAATAGAATTATACTTATGATTTCCGATGCAAATCCTCCGCAAATAACCGCACCAACATATCCTCACATTCTATGTACATTTCTCGAAAAAGTTTAGTTCCAAAACAGAGAAAAAATGACGCGCAGAAAAAACTGTTCTTTTTAGTCAAGGCCTACTTCAGTTTTCTTATTAGCAGTGTGGATTGCACGTATAACAAATAAAACATCATGTGAACGGTTTTCATGCGAGATTTGATACAAAACGCTTTATGCAAAGAATGTCATAACTTCTTTTTGTTTTGGGTGACGAAGTATTAAATTCAAATCTGATTTCTTTAACACTTATTAAATCTCAGATTCTCCTCGTCGGTGCTTATCGCCAAAGGTGTCAAATGATTCAGTAATATTTCGGTCATCCAATTTTGTTGTTCAATAATCTACAGCGCGTTGCCGAAACAATCCGGTTTCATTTTCATTTCGTTCCACTGTGGCGCAGCGATGGGGGAGATGCGCCTAGAAGGCAAAATTTTCCTTCCAGTCGTCGACAAACAACCGACTAAACGCGCCCACCATGACCTGATGATGTAAGTAACAGCATTTACATGAGTAGATTGTCGAGTGGCCGTCGCCGAGCGATGGCGGGCGGGGTGGAAAAATGCACAAAACCAGAAGCCGAACAACATCGGCAGTGGTGACAAAGAGCAATGTAATATTTCATTACATTTTCGGAATAAATTAAATTAAAATTCAATTATGGTAATTTGGTTTGGCCCCCCGTTCGTTCGTGTGTACGTTTGCCGGCTTGGATCGACGTGGGGGTTGGTAACCTTTGCTCTCTCCCACTCATCCAAAGTTCTGAAAGGGGAAGCTGGGCGGTTCTTGGAGAGGGATGGGCATTCTGGAAATGGAGTCGTTTTTGTTTCAAATAAATTGCGTTTGGTCACGTGTTGTTGATTGTATGCGAGAAGTTGCTTTACGCAGAACATCCCATCGGAAAGTTCTATAAATGTTCGAAAGTGAGCAACAATGATGGATTCTTGTGTTGTTTTCGTTTAGCCAACGCATCTGTCACTTGACCCTTTGGGACTTCGGGGTGAAACTTAATGCTTTCCAATAGAAGATATAATGCGGGTTTTGTGTAGGTTGACAATTTATGCATAACTTTTAGACAGTCAAGTAATGAACAAGAAGCGTGAAAGTAGCATTAATCTTCTTCTTCTTTTTGAATGGATGAGCATTCCAACTGTAACTTGGTCTGGTTTTGATCTGTGGAAATGCTAATACATAGAATAGGTACTAATTAGTAACATTTCCACCGTTAGTATTTCAAAGCTTTTCTATGCCATTGCATGAATTGAATATGTATCTTTTTTTTCTTTAAATATACTACGCTGAGGGAACGGAGAATGTTTCCTACCGTTCATATGCGATAACATCCTATACCGGATTGAGAATTGAACTCGCCGTATTGGCAATCCCAAGACTTTTCTCGTAAGGCTAACTAGAGACTACCACGGCTTTACAAACCGAACAATATCGTGACATGGAAATCGTGAATTATTTAATTGATACAACATCATCATTTAATTGACGACCAATACACTGTGGAATCAGTGAGTTGATCCTAAATGAACTTAAGCCACAATTTCCTTTTAATACAAATCTGCTTTCAATCATCATCCGGCGATCTCCATTACCACAAAAGTAATTTAATTATCGGGCCACACAAGAGTGAAATTAACAGATGTCAAAACCTCCAAAATCATAAATTAATCATAATCTCTCCCGGCAAAATTCCGGGAACTGCACTACACTGACCTACCCGACTGAACGACAAATTTTCCCGCTTTGCCGGTTTAGATTGCGTATTTAGGCCTATAGTGAACAGCGATCCCACCCCGGCACAAATGGGCGTGCCTGCCATTGACGGTGCCGACGACGACGGCGGTGATGATGAATCGAAGTGACATTACCGAAAATACCCTCGCCAATCACTGCTCTTGTATTGATTGGGACATCAAGTGCGGGAAATTGACTGTGATGATGATTGATTGCATATTGATTGTTTGATAATTATATCCTATCGTCACTTTTGTCACCGTCGGTGGTTTGCAAGTGGCATCTGACAAGTTTGTCACTGAATTATGGGGATTATGCATTCTGTTTAAAGTCGAAATCTCAACGCAGTAATACTTGCAGCCCTTTTTTGAGCTTCGGTTAGTTGATAGGGTTTCTTACCCCATCCATGGCCCAACATGCGCACGACTGCGTTATTTAATTGATATTTATGACAGGAAGCAGCATTTCCTGATTTTTAGGAGTCGTGCAATACTGCAATTAGGTTCACTTTTGCTTAAAAAACAACTATTCTTGCTAAACAACGTTTAAAAAAGATTTTTTAATTATTTGAATAAACGAAGTGCAGCACTTATTTCAGTAATAGCTATGGCTTTTCCGGCCCACTTCTAACCAGTTCCAGCTCACTCAATCTGTCAACATCTTAATCTCTTGGAACGGTAGAAAATCAGGTGGGCGGCACGACGCCATGTTTTTGCAGCCAACATCTCAAAGTATAATTTATAGAAGTATTTGTGTTGTTTATCAATATCTCATATGATTCCCATTGGGATCCAGAAATGTCAATTGACCGCTAGCTAAGGGTTGCGTACTTAGCTGGGGTAGTGCAGCCTGGGAACTGTTGTCCTCCTGACATCAGCTAGAGTGAGAGGGTGCGTCCTGTGGGGTCTGCCTAGGATGTGGTGGGGTTCGACAGTGGGCTCTGTTGAACTTCTATAAAAAGCTGCATGTGTCCCCAAGCAGGCCCTATCAAAGCGACCGTGTGCCGCTCAAAGCGCACTGGTCCTGGTGTTGGGTGTTGGGACTTTAAACAAATTTGACCCGACTGATCAAGCGTCTGCTCCAACAGCTTATGTTCTGGCATCCAGCGGCTTAGTATGAAATGTTATTCCCCGGAAGCTATACCTAAGATGGCAGCCATACTATAATCCAATGTTATGCGCCAACCGATGCTCCCGATCTGCAAAACAAAGAGAACTTGTACAGTGAACTCAATGCCGTCGTAGATAGAACTCTGAAGGGTGATAGCAAGATCTGTTTGGGTGACTTCAATGCGAAGATCGGATCCGACAACTCGAACCATGAGCGCATTATGGGACGCCATCGTTTCAGAGAAATGAGCGAAAACGGAGAGCTGTTTGCAGAATTTTGTGGCCAGGCCAGCCATACCGAAGCTCCATTACTGCTAGAGATTCAAACAGCCATCCAAAGTATGAAATCGAATAAAACCCCAGGGGTCGATCGCATATCAACCGAGATGCTCAAAGCTGATCCCATGACATCCGCTCAACTACTGCATCGTTTATTTCGTAATATCTGGGACACCGCAACTTTTCCGGTCGACTGGATGCAAGGTATCTTAGTGAAGGTGCCCAAAAAGGGTGACCTGACTGTATGCGATAACTGGCGAGGCATTATGTTGCTGTGTACCGTTCTCAAAACTCTATGCAAAATTATCCTAGCCCGGATTCAGGAGAAGATCGATGCGACTCTCCGGCGGCAGCAGGCCGGATTCCGTGCCGGAAGATCCTGTGTGGACCATATTGTCACGCTCCGCATCATTCTGGACCAGGTCAACGAATTCCAAGAGTCTCTTTACTCGGTATTCATTGACTACGAAAAAGCTTTCGACCGTCTCAATCACGAGAATATGTGGGGCGCCCTGAGACGCAAGGGAGTTCCTGAGAAAATCATCGGCCTCATCGAGGCACAGTACGAGGCCTTTTCGTGTAGAGTGCTGCACAATGGGGTCTTGTCCGACCCTATCCGGCTGTTATGGCAGTCTATAACCATGGAGCACCTAAACGAATTCGAATTGGCTGATGACGTTGCACTCCTCGCGCAACGGCGCTCTGATATGCAGAGTAAGCTCAACGACCTTGCCGAGCGCTACCCTTCGGCAGGCTTAGTAATCAACGTCAACAAAACCAAATCGTTGGATGTAAACACGGTGACTCCTTGCAGTTTCACAGTAGCCGGGCAACCAGTGGAGAATGTTGAAAGCTTCCAATATCTTGGTAGCCAAATGGCGTCAGACGGTGGTACCAAGATCGACATAGGCGCACGGATCAAGAAAGCAAGGGCTGCCTTTGCGAGTTTAAGAAAATATCTGGAAAATCAGGCAGATAAGTGAACGCACCAAATACGAATTTTCAACTCTAACGTGAAATCTGTGCTGTTATACGCTAGCGAAACATGGCTGCAGGTGTTCATCAACAGATGCCCGCGGTATATAATTCGGGCATGGTGGCCTCACAACTGGATCTTAAACAACGAGCTTCATCGTCGTTATCACCAGAGGCCGATAGCAACAGAAATTCGAAAGTGGGGCTGGGTTGGCCACACTCCACGTAGGGCGGAAATGAAATCTACAAACAAGCATTAGACTGGAACCCAGTGGTTCATCGCAGCAGAGACAGACCCAGAGGCTCTTGGCGGCGAAGCCTTAATAGAGAAATAAAAGAAGTCGACCGAAATCTAAACTGGCAACAGGTTAAAGCGATAGCTAAGTTAAAGCTGGGCAACGCTCAGGATGGAGATCTTTCAAGTCGACCTCCGGTGGTGAGGTGACAGGAATCATAAGTAAGCAAATCCAGAAATGTCAGAGGGGACCAGTCGCGCAATGTTGGCTGCAGAACAAGCCCATTGTGCGAGGTTTGGATGACACTCACCTGTAGCTAATGCGACGTCAAAGAGCTAGTCTTTACTAAGGCGACGCAGATCAGCGCAGCGTGTAGCTTGTTGTTGCTTTTACTCTACCGCTGATCTTATGCAACGCAAATAGTAACGTCACTATTTGCGCTGCATAAGATCAGCGGGATAGTAAAAGAGAAAATGTGCCACTTCAGTGAAGTCTAAGGTCCTTGATGCGACGTAACTGCTCCTGGGCTTCGTGGCCGTGCGGCTAGTGACGTCAATCGTCTAGACGCATGGGCTATGGAGCGTGGGTTCGATTCCTGCCCCGGTAAGGAGGAAACTTATCGAGACGAAACTTTTCGGTAAGATGAAAACCATTTTCTGGTGGGGACACTTGCCCCCGCTGTTCCTTAGGGTCAGCCATTTTCCTGACCTTCTTCCGACGTTTTGGCGTATCCTTCCTCTCTGGTGGCACTGGCTCCTTTCTGATTGACCTCCAACCCGACCTCAATGAGCTTAGGGGTTGCATCGGTGCGGCCAAACGTCTACGGAGTTCTGCAGTTTGGCGTTCCGCCAGCTCCGTCATATATGACTAAATTTGGTCTTATATGAGGAACAAAAACTTGATTACAACATAATTGTTGTTCGGGAGCCGAATCTTCAATTCGGTCCCCTTCCTGGCTGTAGGAAAACGACCCGGCAAACAAACGCGACGCGAATTTGGACACATTCAAAACGATAATCGATTGGAATTAATCGTAACGTAAACATAAATCTTTGACGTTATGATTATCAGCATTATCAGCGTCGAAGCATAAATGTCATCATTGATCATTTTGATTATTTTAGAGATGTGAAGTGTGTACTTGAAATATTTCATATGAGACAAGCACCCAAAATACACGTTAAGAAAAAAACAATAATATTATGCGTTGGGTTGTTGGTTGTTCACGATTCGATTGGAGAAAAAAAAGTCTTCCGGGAGATGGTTGAAACAAACATTATAAATGAGATAGATTCGATTGGATTCAATCGATTGATATGGGATAATAAAAAAAAAAAAATAAAAAAATATATTGAATAAATAGAAAAGCCAAAATGGAAACCAACGCAAAATGGGTAGTAATAATCATAACACTATAACAATGATTAAATTGTATTGAGAGTGTATTCTGCACAACCGACGACAATGTGAAACGCATTTTAAAGAAACGTATTGTAACGCGCCCCTAACCGGATATCGGTCTAGAGCTCGGGGTGTGAATCGTGGTAGCGAGAGTGATGTCGCCATTCTGTAAACGAATTTTGAGGAGAGAAGACGTTCCGCGAGTGAGTTTATATTTTGCAAAGAGTTTGTCGAGCACATTTAAGTTGCAATTCGTAATCAGGAATACAGTGAAGTACGAATACGACATGGCGCAGTCGGCAGGTGAGTATTCGTTATAAGAATACACCAGAACCAAAATTGGAAAATTTCCAAAAAAAAAAATGGATGATGGGATGTGTAAGTGAAAAATGAAACAAACCCGCAAAACAAAATGGCGGATGGCATGCAACAAGAAGAAATGTATTTTATCTATAAATGTGAATACCTAATAAATACATTTAAAAATGTGTGAAGATTCTAATGTATTGAAGCTGGGATGATAAATAGAATTCAATGCAGGACGCGAGGGTACCTGTATGATGAATCTATTGGACACAGGACGCTTGGGTACCTGAGTCCCGAATAACAATAGTAATAATCATAAAAGTTGAAAACAAATACGATAGTATTCAATGCAGGTCGTGTGGGTACCTGTATGATGAATCTATTGGATACAGGACGCGTGGGTACCTGTGTCCCGAAAAGAGAGGTTAAAACCAAATACGATAGAATTCAATGCAGGTCGTGTGGGTACCTGTATGATGAATCTATTGGATACAGGACGCGTGGGTACCTGTGTCCCAAAAAAAAAGAGGTTGAAAATAAATACGATAGAATTCAATGCAGGATGTGTGAGTACCTGTATGATGAATCTATTGAATGCTAGACGAAAACCTTGACATGAAACATATACTGGGAATAATCCAATACAACGTTGCATAGTTCAAATGCTGAACTGATATTAAAGAAAAAAAATAAATGTTTTGTTACAGATAAAACGGCACGCACGCGAGAACAGAAGAAGAAGAAGACCAAAGATTTGGCCCGTGAGTTAGCTGAAGAGAAGGCCAAGAATGCGACATTGATGGAAGCATTAGATCGCAGTCTTCACGAAAATCCTGATTTGGATTTCAACGTGGAGAACAGAATGAGCAGTACTCGACAGGCGGGTCCACAGAGCTTCGAAGAGTCGAAATTTTTTTCATCCATGAATCAGCTGTCAATCGCATCAATCAACGTGCCCGAATGCAAAGCACCAGATGGTGAAGAGATACATCGTCAAACATATGAGATGTGGAAAGATCTGCTGGTGGATTCTCTCAAGCTGGCGGGAGTAGACGATGAATCCACAAAATTCACGGTTTTTAAAGTTAAGGCTGGAACTCGGCTTCTGGAAATATACCGGAATACCAAATCTCGAGATGATGCACCTGATCAAGTTACCGAACCTTTCTCGAATGCGTTACATCGCCTCCGGACGTACTTCGGATCGGGATCGGACGTAATGTTGATGAGACGTAAGCTGTCGCTAATGATGCAGAAACCAGATGAAACCGACCTTAGCTTTATAACAAGAGTCGGTTCAACAGCACGATTGTGTGAATTCAATGCTGAAAAAGAGTTTGAAGAAATTGTGTCTACCGTAGCGGAACACGCTAGATGCAGAGAGGTTCGAACCACGGCTTTAAAAATGTTAAGTCGAAAATGCACTTTTATTGATCTGGTGGACAAGGTGCGGAACTTGAGACCATCAGGTTAAACGAAGAATACGTAATGCGCAGACATCGCGATACAGAGACAGCATCAGTCGCTCCGGTTCAGTCATTCGCTGGATGGGACTCCACACGAGAGCAAAGATATCCAGGGAGCTTCATTTCCCGTGGATCACGTGGTGGTGGTTTTCAACGCGGCATTTCAAGTCGTCGAGGTACATGGCAGAGTAATAGAGGCAGACAACGTGGCGGTTATCAAACTCACCAATTCAGAAATGACCCACCGCGAGGTGAACGATGCTGGAGATGCGGTGGAGTGTATCATACAGCAATGGATTGTACTGCGAGAGACAAAAATTGCAACAGGTGTGGACGCCTTGGACACATCCAAAGAGTGTGCACATACTCGGAGACTAACAAGCGTGTTGCAATGGAAACATTGGATACGGTTCCTAAAAAGATCGCTGCAATTGAGATTCCAGAGGAAAAACTTAAAGAGGACCCGGTAAGTGGAACTGCGGAAACCACTATTTGAGAGACAATTTATCATGTAAAATTTAATAATGTTTACTGTTTATTGAAGTTTCGAGGTTATTAACAAAATTAAAATAAAATTTGAACTCGTTAAATATTTAGTTTTGCTGAAAAATGACTAACTACTTGACTGTAATAAACTGAAAATATAAAACAATAAAAAAAAATGTATGTGTGATAACAAGTGATGCTTATTGTATTATAACAGGAAATGATGACTACTTCGCCTATGTATGTTTGTTCTCAATCGGTATCTACTGAAAAAATCATCGAAAATTATATCCGAATCTTTGGGGTGTGCTTCTGATTCCACAGCACGAATTGCTTCCTCATCTTTGACAAACGTGTGCGTATTAGCTAATCCTGAAAAGGTTGATAACGTAAGTAAAAAAAAAATGAAAGAAATTGACAGAAAGTGACATTGATGATAAATACTTAATGTTTATAGCCGAAACATCCACGGCCGAGTACAGTGAGTGCATTAGCGCAAATGTCGTCGACGCTGGGTACCGAAGGGACAATTTTGGCTACTGTGGCAGGATTACAGTGTTCATTTTTGATTGACTCTGGAGCGGAAGTTAACACGTTCATGCTAACATTGTTCAATCAAATGGTTTTGGAGCCAACGTATAAAAACGAACTATTTGACGTTAACTATACATCAGATCGATCCCTTAAAGCCTACGCAACATCTGGAAGAATTGAAGTATTAGCGACATTCCACGCATATTTACACATTTCCGAAGACAGGCCAACGCTATTGGAGAAGTTTTATGTTGTGAAGGAAAATCGAGCACTTCTAAGCCGACAGACAGCATGCAGATATAGCGTACTGATGCTTGGACTGAATGTCCCAATACAATCAAATACAAGTGGAAAAGAAGATGACCTATATGCTGGAGAGATTGCAGCAATCAGCTCCAGTGGTATTTTTCCGAAATTCAACGTCCCACCTGTAAAAATCTATTATGATAAAACAAAGGCCCCATGCAGAAACGTTTTTGTGAATGTTCCACTAGCTGTCAAACCATTAGTGGAAAAACGACTACATGAATTGGTATCAGCAAACATTATTGAGCGAGTGATTGACGGAATGGATACTTCCTTCTGCTCATCTATGTTGGTAGTCCCTAAAGGGAAGGAGGATATACGGTTGGTAATTGACTTGAGAGGCCCGAACCGTTATATCCAACGGAATCCATTCGCTATGCCAACCTTGGAAAAATATTAGCTGAACTCGATGGAGCAGCATGGTTCTCCACGATTGATCTCTCAAACGCTTTCTTCCATAATGAACTCGACGAAGAGTCCCGGCACCTTACGAACTTCTTCACGGAGTATGGAATGTACCGGTTTCCCTTTGGACTAAGCTTCCCTTTGGACTAAGCAACGCTCCAGATATTTTTCAGGAAACAATGCAGAGAAAAATATTGGGAGATTGCGAGGGATGTCGGAATTTTTTGGACGACGTCTTAGTATTTGGAGCTACTAAAGAGGAGCATGACACAAACTTGGCGAAAGTTCTCACTAGATTAGCCAACCATAATGTAAAATTGAATAAGGATAAATGTGTGTTTGGAAGCCAATCGGTGAAATTCATTGGATTTACCTTGACCCCGGATGGTTGGCTAGTGGACAAAGAGAAGGTGGCGGCGATCAAGGAATTCAGAAGGCCAGTGAACTGTTCCGAGGTAAAAAGCTTTTTGGGACTAATTACTTTTGTGGACAAATTCATAATCCATCGGGCCGCAAAAACTGAAAACTTGCGCGCACTTGCTACGTCAGATACATTCCAGTGGACTGAAAAAGAAGAAAAAGAATTCATACACTTAAAAGAGGATGCATTGAAGTACATTAGGCGTTTGGGATACTACAGTCCAAAGGATACAATTGAGCTGTTCGTGGATGCATCGCCAACCGGGCTTGGCGCGGTCCTCATACAGTACAATTCAGAGAACACTCCCAGAATAATCGCATGTGCGTCCAAAGTACTCACGCAATCTGAACAACGATACCCTCAAACCCAGAGAGAGGCATTGGCCGTTGTCTGGGGAGTAGAAAGGTTTAGCTTTTATTTGTTGGGAGGACATTCATAATACGTACAGATGCTGAAGCGAACCAGTACATTTTAATCCGAGCCATCGCCTAGGAAAAAGAGCAGTCTCACGCGCAGAAAGTTGGGCATTACGGCTGCAACCGTATGATTTTAAAATTCAACGAGTCCCAGGTGATGAAAACATCGCCGATGTTCTCTCTCGTCTGATTCCGGAAACACAAACAAGTATAGCGTTTGATAGTGATGAGGATAAACACTTTCTGTATGCACTAGACTCCGGATCGATGGAATTAACATGGAATGATATCGAGTCAACATCTGAGCAGGACAATGAATTCATCATGATTCGTAATGCCCTGAAAACGAATAGATGGTAAATAGTTTATCTTAAACAAAAAAAAAAAAAAGTAATGACTAAACTCCAATATTTTATACTTTACTAGGTCGAGTGACTTGCGATCTTATGAAGCACAAAAAAAGCACTTGTACAACATGGGATCATTACTATTTAAGGATGAGCGCGTCGTTCTTCCTCTCACACTACGTTTGACTGCTCTTCAATACGCTCATGGTGGCCACATTGGGGAAATGGCCATGAAACGAATTATGAGGAAGTTCTTCTGGTGGCCGAAGATGTCCGCTGAAGTAACTCGATTCGTTAAGGATTGCGAAATATGCGTCATGATGTCTAAACGAGATCCACCAGTACCACTGATATCGAGAGAAATGCCTGATGGCCCTTGGCAAAATCTACAGATAGATTTCCTATCTGTTCCACATTTTGGCACCGGCGAGTTTCTGGTAATTATAGACACATACTCCCGCTATTTGGCGGTAGTTGAAATGAAGGCAATGGATGCAACCAGCACGAACGCAGCACTTTTGAAGTGTTTCAGACGTGGGGCTTACCACTGATTATGCAGAGCGATAACGGGCCACCATTCCAAAGCTCAGCATTCAAAACGTTCTGGGAGCAAAAGGGTATACAAATACGCAAGGCCATTCCACTCAGCCCCCAGTCAAATGGTGCCGTTGAAAGGCAAAACCAAGGGCTTATTAAGACACTATCGGCATCTAAGTTGGAGGGTAAGAATTGGCGCAGAGCTCTTCAAGATTATGTGCATCGCCATAACAACTTGATTCCACATTCGAGGCTTGGAGTGACACCCTTCGAGTTAATGACTGGCTGGAAATACCGCGGATTTTTCCCATGCCTATGGAAAAAAACAGTTTACGATGAAATGGACTTGACTGATATTAAAGAACGGGATGCTGAGGCCAAGCTCTCCAGCAAAATTTATGCAGATGCTACTCGAGGTGCAAAGGACTCCAATCTAACTGTTGGTGACGTAGTATTACTGGCACAACAGAAAAGAAACAAAACCGATCCTACCTTTTCATCCGAACGCTTCAGAATTGTAGCTAGGAATGGCCCAAAAGTAGTCGTAATGAGCAGGACAGGCATCCAATATGCAAGGAATATACGAGACGTAAAAGCAGCTCCAGAACTGCATGTAGCTATAAATCGAAGCGATGAGGAAGTATTGCATCCGGAAAATGGAGGATAGATCTTGAACCAAATGTAGATAACATGGAAAATCCGAATCTGGTGCCACATGCAGAGAGACCCGTCGCGTCGGATTTAATCCATTCAGCGGATCCTGACAAATTTGTTCATCAAACTCCAAAAGTGCTTCGCAAGAGAGATCTCATCAAACGTCCTTCAAAGTACGATGATTTCGTATACCATGTTTTCACTAAATGATACGTGTGGTAACGATTGCAACGACTGTTTGCAATTATTGACTTACAATACCGACTGTTTGTTTTTCTACTGGCTTGAAAATTAAAGTGGCTTGGCAGAAGGAAGGTCGTGCGATATGTGCCATCACAAATATTGCCCTCCGCTCGCTTTCAAATCGACTTCTATAAAAAACATTCTTCATGCCTGCCGTATCCTAACGGAACTATCAATTCTATACTTTCGCCTCTAATGCTATCATGAACATGTACGTCCAAGTTTGGAAGATGATATTAGCATTTCCATATCATTACTTTGTTATGTCATTTCAGCAAAAAAAGAAGTTGATCATCGTAAATAAATACCTAAAATAAACAGAAAATCTATTAGCGAATATTATTTGATTATATACTTACATAAATCCAAAGAGTAGAGAAGGAGAGCGATGTAGGAAAACGACCCGGCAAACAAACGCGACGCGAATTTGGACACATTCAAAAACGATAATCGATTGGAATTAATCGTAACGTAAACATAAATCTTTGACGTTATGATTATCAGCATTATCAGCGTCGAAGCATAAATGTCATCATTGATCATTTTGATTATTTAAGAGATGTGAGGTGTGTACTTGAAATATTTCATATGAGACAAGCACCCAAAATACACGTTAAGAAAAAAACAATAATATTATGCGTTGGGTTGTTGGTTGTTCACGATTCGATTGGAGAAAAAAAAGTCTTCCGGGAGATGGTTGAAACAAACATTATAAATGAGATAGATTCGATTGGATTCAATCGATTGATATGGGATAATAAAAAATAAATAAAAATATATTGAATAAATAGAAAAGCCAAAATGGAAACCAACGCAAAATGGGTAGTAATAATCATAACACTATAACAATGATTAAATTGTATTGAGAGTGTATTCTGCACAACCGACGACAATGTGAAACGCATTTTAAAGAAACGGATTTTAACGCGCCCCTAACCGGATATCTGTCTAGAGCTCGGGGTGTGAATCGTGGGAGCTAGAGTGATGTCGCCATTCTGTAAACGAATTTTGAGGAGAGAAGACGTTCCGCGAGTGAGTTTATATTTTGCAAAGAGTTTGTCGAGCACATTTAAGTTGCAATTCGTAATCAGGAATACAGTGAAGTACGAATACGACACTGGCCTCCGTAGCCTGGCTCTCACTGCCAACTCTTTCTCCTCAGTAAGTAAGCGGATCTTCCGTTCCGCCTCCTTGCTGGCCTCCAGCAGGAACCTCTATTCCTGCTTTGCCTCTACAACGATGTTGCAAACAGTCATCGCAGGCATCTTTTAAATTCCTGCCGTATTTCGTTCTGTATTTCCTGTATTATCCATCGTGTCCGAGATAGTCGTGATCAGCTCTGTTTTCTGGCATCCGCCCTCCTGGTGGCTAGTTATAGCCTCGTTAATGACCTTGGTCAGAGTGGTGCCATCCATTTTGACCTCGACTTGCGCTTCCTCTACCTTACCACGCTTCTCTCTGGCGCCTACCGCTGGCGACCTATGGGGCGTAATCCACAGAACATAATCCACGATTTTATGAGGCCACGATTTTATGGGATGAAAAACAGTCTAGCAATTAGCTCGGGTATGCCACTCCTACCTCAGCTACCAGGGTTTGCAGAAGCAGCAATTCCCCGACACTTCTGTCAAGCCTAGCGAGACTTTCGTGCCCCCTACTTCTGCGGTACCGCAGAGGTATCTGCTCCTCGTCACTCCTGCCAGGCCTTGCGAGACTTCACTCATTCCGTCACTGGCAGCCGGGTCACACCTGCCCTCTGACCACACGTACCATGCGAGGCTTATTTGTGTACTCACCCATACATTCGGTCGTCCTTCCGTTCAGCCCGTGGCTAAAGAATTCAATATATGCTATTCGGTTTGTTATACGTGGTTTTGAAAAGCAGTCAGTTTAAATTAGGCCTTTTTTGTTATAATAAATCATGTAAACATTATTACATACATGTAACCAGTCAAAGTGAACCTAGCTAATGGTTTCAATAGCTTTTAGTGTGTGCTGTATTTTTGACATACACTTTATAGTTTTCGAAATTTATTCAAGGTATAACATACTTTTTTTCAAAGGTTAATTCTTTGTTACAAGCAAAATATTTTAAAAAAATCCGTAACAGATTTACCCGCTTATTATTTGTTAACATTTTTAAAATAAACTTGCAAAAACATTGGTTAGTCTTAAAATAAAGGCGTTTTAAAATCTCTGATTAACACTTTCCGGATATTGTACTTTGTTCAAATAGTAAAAGAAAATTATATGTTTTACAAAATTATGATGACATATTCCCTAACATGCATTATTAGGTAAACTACCAACATGTAAACAAAAGATAAATATATTTTCTATTGTTTTTAACGGAATTGACAACTGTTATTCAATCTAACGAAAATTGGATTTACTCCGCCTTCTATGATATCGCAACCAGAGCTTTAAATATTCGATTATTTTTATGAAACCCATCGGCCTTCTTTGTCACTTCACTTTTAAACATATCTCGCGCTTAGTTTCATAGGGGCGTAACTGTATAGATCGATTTCTCTTCGTCGATGTTTTCTTTTTATTATTGTACCGAATTGCACTAGTTTGTCGACGATTTAATGGATTGGTGTGATAAAGGATGATTGTATCTTGCACCAGAATCAATAATCACGGTTGTAGCTTTTGAAACAATTGAGTTATTAACAAAATATAAAATCGATTAAGAAAAATCGATCAATACAGTTACGCCCCTATGAAACTAAGCGCGAGATATTCATTATTCATATTCGGCTCTGCACCGTCAATTTTCGGAATGAATATGAGTCAGTGAGTATTTATTTGAATATCACAAATTATTAAATAATTGTAAAACTGAACACCCCTAGTAACATTTTGCTTTTATGCTGGTTTTATAACACTCTTGAAGAGTATATTATGGACTTCAAGAGCGTTATAAAACTCAAAATGTTACTTGGGACATGTTTGATGATTTAAATAAATACAAGCATAGATCTAATCCCGACGTTCAATTGAGGGGCATTTTTAGCGCCAAGTGTCAATATAATTAAGGCTAATTCTGTTTTTTTCGCGCGCAGATACCATACTCAGTGGTAATCAATTGAATGAATTTATGAAGAAGTAAAATGAGTAAGTCATTCTATGTTTTGAATAATCAAAACTCGAATGTCAAAAGTCGGAGGGAATGTGCTTCATGAAAGTGAATATTTTATGCATGAGAAGTTCGCAATATGGCGCATGTCAATGTCTAGAAATTTTAAAAGAATTGGGCATGATTGAAAGCATAATTCTACATTCCGAAACTCCATGGCAAGTTTAGCTTGCTTGTTAGACTGCCATAATCGATTTTAACAAGTTGAATATTGTTTTCATGTATTATGTAAGTCAATCATATTTTAGAAATTATTAAAATTGAATTTAATACATTAATGTTACATAAAACTTCAGCCTGGATTTATATTCTTATATTTGGTGTCAAAAACGTTAAAATTGTTGAAATATCCACCAAAATATTGTTGAATTTTAAAAGATTAGCAAAAAATCATGGTTTTAAGGGTTTACTAAATCTTTAATATCTCAGCCCCGTTAGAATATTTTTTCGATCTGTTTTGACTTTCCTTATAAAAATACTTTTTGAATAGTGGTTGACAATACGAGGTAAATTTCTGCGAAAATTGCCGAAAAAATGCATTTCTATGATATTGAAATTGTTGTAGAGGCAACAACCAT